>NW_021319936.1:0-1215 GCF_001605985.2 Dendrobium catenatum | reverse complement strand
GAGAGAGAGAGAGAGAGAGAGCACTAGCTCAAGTATTTATAGTGAAAGTAACATTAAGTATAGAGCTACATGACTAAAATGAATTAAAAATACAATGACTCAATGACCCTTCAAATTGCCTTATAGAGCTTAACACATCTTCTAAGTGAACTTAGCAGTGCAGAATAACTATTGATGAGCTAGTGTAGGCTTGTCTACTAGCCAATCCTGAATAGAGGAAATTAATGTTTGTAGGCATCCCAAAGTCACTAGTGGCTGAGTTTTGTTCGCCTTGCAAAATGAGAGGTAATTAAACTTGTGTTGCAAGGTAGGCAAGCTCCATAGTCTGTTAATTAAGGGTGAGTTGAGGGCCTATTGAATAAGCACCATCATTGTAATGGAGGCGGTGAGTTAGATCAACAACTTCCCCTTGCTATAGCAGAGGGCAAAGTAGTGTTGATGGTGAGTTCTTCATTAGATTCAAATGGTGACTTAGATTACTTGCAAGGATATTATATTGTTACATGGTAAGCAAATTTCTATTAAAGCATTTATAGAGTTATATATCATGATCTTCCGGTGAGCTCCTAAATGGGAAAAATTATTCTGTACTAGGATCGTCTGGAGATGAATTAAAACGTGCCACATCATCTGATATACAGCAATACACAACTGCGGTACACAACAAAATATAATGTAACATATTCTGATTTACCTCAGGACGATGTCTGCATTCTCATAGAATAATTTTACCCTATATGGACCCACAAAATGTGAGCTCTTCTATCATGACCTACTAACTACCTAGTAAATACTTTAAAATATATATACAAGTACACAACAACAATGCATTCATAAACAATGTTTTTGCTCTTGTATTTATATACAATAATCTAACATGATTTGAAGTTCCAAAATTTTGCTAATATTTTAGTTGAGCTTTGGTTATTGAACAATTGTTGCTAATAACCAATTGTTATTATCTTGAAAAAATTGAGGAATTTGATCTTGAATAAAACTTTTCTTGCCTAATGGTGATGAAGCATTCTATTATGGTTTAGACCATAAGTACTGGTTGATGTGCTCACCAATCACCTATGTTTTTTTTTTTCTTTTTTCCGATCAAAAATTATATATTCTTATGTTCCAATATAACATTCAAAAAAATAATTATAAAATAATTATATTAATATATATGAATTATTAAATTTACAAAAATTGTTCATAAACATCATA
>NW_021319935.1:163341-168465 GCF_001605985.2 Dendrobium catenatum | reverse complement strand
AGGAAGGATGCGATTCAGATAGTCTTCCACAGTGTTGCCGGAGCCAAATCCGACGTCGAAGAACGGTGAACGGGGGATGTGGATGTCGCCGTAGATGTCGAACACCAATCCGCGGTCAATCTCGGGATCTGCCATGCATTCTTGCCGGCGTTGAAAGAACACCAATAAGGAGAGGAGATATGAAGGGGTGAGGGAGAGCACTTGTGGTTTGAGAGGAAGGAAGAGGGAGAAGAGAGGGGCGGCGGGATTTCCAAGAGGAAAGGGGGAGGGCCGGCGGGTTCAAGGGAAAATCAGGCTAGGGTTTGGGGAAATTAGGTTTGGGTGGAGAGTTTAGAGATTTAATAAAATATGAATTTAATTTCAGATTTGATTAAATTTGGAGGGAAATTTGATTTGAATTTTGAATTTCAAATCAAGGGAATTAAGGCATTGAATGAGGGATTAAAGAGGAGAGCCAAGGAGGGGGCCTATGGCTTGTAGAGAGAGAGGGAGGGGGTTTTAGAACTAATCCTGAAATTTAATTTTAGGATTTGGAAAATTTGGGGGAAGAGTTATTTGAAATCAACTTTTAATTTCAAATGGAGTGGGGGAATTAATGTAGCATTCAATGGGGGAGAAGCTCCATGTGGCCGGCGGGTTCAAGAGGGAGAGAGGGGGTGTGGGAGTGAATTATGAGCCTTCCAAATTAGCTCATACGCATTAGGAAGCTTGATTATGAGATCCAATTCAATTTGAATTTCAAATTGATTTGGATTTGAAAACTGTCCTAATTTGGCTTTTGACAAATTTGGAAATTTTGAAACTCAATCAATTTGAATTTCAAAATTTGGACAATTGGGGAAAAAAGGGGAAGAGGCCGGCGGTTGGAGGTTGGGGAAGAGGTGGTGGAGGGGTGGCCGGCAGCTATGGGAAAGGCCGGCGGGTTGGCTCCTTTAGATGGTTGGCGGGATGAAGTTGGGGCTCAGATTGAGGATAATCGGGATGAGGATTTGGGTTAAGTGAGGATGAGGGGAAACACAAATAAGATAGAACAAACTTAACCACGAGCCGCGGACTCTTCCAACGACTGGTGGGCCTTGCAATTGCTCCCTTTGAGTCCTCTCCCTTCTCTAGCTCTCATGCAAGAAGAAGAAGAAACAAAACAAAATTTTCATTCAAATATTCATTAACCCATTACAACATATGAGACCACTATATATAGGTCTCCACTCATGAAAAGAAAAAAAAGTACGAAATTGTCCTCTGGGCTACAATAACAAAACAACTCCCCAAAGGGGTAAAAATGGAAAACAATAAATAACTAAATAACACATCATGAAAGATGAATCAAAAGTAGAGGCACTGAATCGTGGCTGTAGATTTGCGATTCCTCCATCGATAAACATGTCGGTAGCATCTGTCGATGTCCTCATCAATTTGATTGCAAGTGTTTAGAATTCAATGGTACCTTAAAAGCCGTGTAAAATGAATATAATGTATCTGAAAGTTGAAATATCACTTTTCTAGGTTTGTTTGTAACTAATACAACAACAATACCAAGCCTTTATCCCACTACGTTCCTGTTAAGAGTCAAATTCTTATTTAAATTTAATAAAGAAATTTCATTTTTTAATATTTTCTAACTAAGTCTTTTTAGGTCTACCTCTACCTTTCTTAATATAAACCAAATTTAATACATCTACTTTCCTAATCGTGTCATTGGAAGGCTGCTGTTTTATATGACCTAAAACCATCTCTGTTTAAAATTACGCAATAAGAGGATCGCCTTGAGGTGCGCCTCTGCGCAATTTGGCCCAAAACTGTATCGAGGCTTACGCAATTCCACCCCTGGCTGAGGCGTACGCCTCACTTGGATTGAGGCGCGCTTCAGAGGCGCAATTGCACAATTCTGGTAGAGGCGTACGCCTCATAGGAACGGGTCCACTCACTTAAAATGAAGTATTTTTCCTCCTTAATCCCGCACGGCTTCAGGTCTCCCAAAAATTTCCTTCCCGCACGCTCCAGTTCGCGAAACAAAGAGCTCCCGCACAGGCCGCACCCGTCGGCTTCCCTTCCCGCCGCTTCTCCCGCCGGCGCCGCCTCTCTCCGGCGAAGTTGTAGTGTCCGGCCGCCCTCTAGGAGTACTCCACAATCGATTTTAGGTATTTTTTTTTTAGTTTAGGGTTAGATTTTTCAAGTGTAAGAAAATCTAGGGTTTATGATTTTTTGATTTTTTTTGTGTTTTTTTGGATTTTTGCTTTAGGAATCATGGTTAAAGGCAAAGAAAAGGCGAATACGTCATTGCGGCGTGACCCTTCTTGGAAATATAGCATGCAAGTTGATGTAGGAGGGGGCGAGAAGACATATGTCTATTTAAAATACAATTTTTGTAAGAAAGATGTGAAGGGCGGAGTAACCCGCATGAAAGAACACTTATCATGTTCTCATAAGAACGTAGCACCGTATGCAAAAGTACCGGACAATGTGAAGGATGAAATAATTGCTTACATGAAGAAAACTACCACTGCAAAATACTTACAACAAGAGCAATTTGATGAAATGGTAGAACATGGTGCTTATTTCGGGAGCGAGAGTGGAAAAGGGTATTCCTCCACTATACATAATAGAGGTGCACAGGGTCCTATGGATCAGTATATGACTAATCCAGGAGAGGATAGAGGACAAGCAGAGATGATGCCTGTGGCTGATACCAGAGAGGGTCGACGACAGGTTTGCATGGACCCGTTAGTGTGTGATGATGTGTCATCTGATAATGAGTGGTTTATAGATGATGAGGACTCGTTGGTGTGTGATGATGTGTCATCTGATAATGAGTGGTTTATAGATGATGAGACAGATTTGTCATTATCAGACTTACAGCTAGAGGATCTAAGTGTGGATGTCTTGAGGGGCGAAGCAGATCAAATGGGCACATTCACTACTACCACACCACACACATCCACTAGCTCTGCAACACAACAATCAAGTAAAGGTATATTCCACAACTTCTTATATGCTATTGCATTATATTTATATCAAGTGAGCAATTAACATGATAATGATCTTTTCTCTTATTGAACAGGGAAGAGAAAAGTGAGTCATATTGAAGATGATGATGATATGACATTCATAGATACAATTGGAGAAGAAGATTCCCTTGAAGACCTATTTAGTGATGGAATATGATTGCATTTTATATGTTTACCTTTGTACTTTGGGAGTTTTGTTAAACTAATATTTTGTGATTTTGTACTTTGGGACATGATTTTATTGCATCTATTTTCTTACTTTCCACTATTTTCATATATCATTTAGATGTTTTTATTGTAAGATAGAATATTGCTATTATTTACCTGCTAAAACCCTTAATTTCTCATTTACGCAATTCTGTGTCCGTGAGGCTTATGCTTCAGACCGCCTCGAGGCTTACGCCTCACCTCACGGACGAAAACTACCTCGAGGCTTAATTACGCAATTTTAAACCTTGCTAACCATCTAAGGCAGATATTTCTAATCTTATCTTCTATTAGAGCTACTCCTACCTTTTCACGTATATTCTCATTTCGTATCCTGACTCTAGGAGCAAAGCCACTCATCCACCTGGGCATCCTCATCTCTGCAACACTTAACTTAATATTAAGCTTATCTTTTAATGGCAAACATTTTGCAACATAAAACATTGCAGGTCTCATCATCTTATAGAATTTTCATTTAAGTTTGAGGGGGACTTTTCTATCACACAACAAGTCCGTTGCATTCCTCCACTTCAACCATCCAACTTGAATTTTGTTAATAGTATCCTCATCTATTTCATCATCACTCTTAACAATAGACTCAAGATATCTAAAGCATGTACTCTTATTAATGACTTGATTGCTCAAATTCACAATCCCCCACTAGATCTATTACTAATAAAATTATACTCCATATATTCAGTTTTATATCTACTTAAACGAAAACCTTTAAACTCTACGGTTGACCTCCATCAATCAAGTTTACCTTCAACTCCCTCTCTAGTCTTATCAACAAGAAGAATATCATCAGCAAAAAGTATACGCTATGGTTCAACCTCTTGCAATTGTCTAGTGAGAATATCCATGACTAAAGCAAAAAGATATAGGCTTAAGGTTGATCCTCGATGTAATCCAATAGAAATAAAAAAATACCTAGTCAAGCCACCTTGTGTTTGAACACAAGTAATAACTCCTGCATAAACATCCTTAATGATTTGAATATAAGCATTACTAACCCCTCTTTTCTAGAACTCTCCATAACACTTCTCTTGAAACTTTATCATATGTTTTCTCTAAATCAATAAATATTATAGGAAGATCCTCCTTATTCTCTCTATGCTTCTCTGTCAAACCTCTCACTAAATGTATAACTTTAATAGTTGACCTACCCGGCATTTATCCAAATTGATTTTGAGAAATATTAGTATCACATCATAACCTATGCTTCATAACTCTCTCCTATAGTTTTAAAGTATAGCACATTAACTTAATTCCTCTATAATTTACAATCTTGTGCATTATCTTTATTCTTTAAAATGGGAATCAACACTCTCATTCCACTCATCTGACATCTCTTTAGTCTTCAAAATAATTTTAAAAGTTTAATAAGCCAAGAAATTCCTTCATCTCCTAAGCATTTCCACACCTCTATTAGAATATCATCAGGTCCAACAGCTGTTTCACACTTCATTTTTATTAAAGTCTATCTAACTTCGATTTTACTAATACTCCGAAAAAAGAAAAAAAATTATTTTCATTTAGGATTCAAAAGTCACTAAAGTCAATCATATTCTCACAATCTTTATAGAAAAGTTTAACAAAATATCTCATTGTCTTTGTTAAATATCATCTTCTAATAAAAGCATTTTTTTATTTTCATTCCTCATGCACTTCACTTGAACTAAATACTTACTACTATCTCTTTGTTTGGTTAGCTTATACATATATCTTTCACTCTATTTAGTATTTAATTTATTATTTAAATTATTAAAGCTAAAATTCTTTACATCGTATATTACTTTCTTAGACACCTTACGGGTTTCTTTATATTTTTTCATTTATTAGAGATTTTACATCTAAACCAATTTTTATAATAAATATTTTTATTTTTGATCTTTTCTTGCACCATATT
>NW_021319935.1:149969-163241 GCF_001605985.2 Dendrobium catenatum | reverse complement strand
TAAGTGTTTAGGTTGAAAAGGGTTTTTTGAAAAGTTTTGTTTTCTTTGGAATTTTTAAGTAAGAAATTTTAGTTTCAAAATTAAACATGTTACTATGAACGATATATCATTTTGGGAGATGAAGATATCATTCCTTAGTGGGTTTTAGATAATGAAGCTAAAAATCCCACCTCGTTTATAATAGTCAAATCTAAGGGAGAACTACATATGGCCTGAATGGTCAAAATAAGGTTCAATCTATATTTGCTTATTATAACATGGATAAAAACATCATTTTTTTCATATTTAAAAAAACACTAAGATAAATGATATATCTCCCCGGGGGAAGAAAACATCACTTATTGTTGGTCATTTGAACATGACGATAATGATCGTTATTGACTTTGAATTTCCTAAAGGAGACTAATTGAGTTTCGAAAAGTTGATGTGGGCCCTAAATCTCCTACGAGCATAAACCCTCGTAATTAATTACATCATAAGGAGGTTAAATTCCCTATGAATTCTCTCAAATAAAATAACAGTAGAAATTCTCTTTAGAGATTTTCTAACAGTGATATCAAATGAGGTGGATTTAAAGTTTCAGTAGAGATTGGATTGAGTTTTGAATACTTATTTTCAAAGTCAACAGAGGAGGGGTAGGAAACACTTTCTGATTATAAAAATAATTTAGAAGTGCCCCAACCTAAGCTAAGTGTTGGGCTTAGAGTTTTGGAACGAGAGAATTACTAATTTGAGTTGATTATTTTATTAAAAATTTTGGATTATATTCCCAGAGGTTGGAGTCTTATGATTCAAAATATATCTCATATCTTAAATCTAAATTGGGCATTGGACCATAATAACCCAAACCTAATTAATTCAGTACAAAATCTAGACTTATTGGGTCCTGGATTAGAGAGCCAGCTAACCACCTAGTCGATTAAAATTCATGAGTCCGAACATTTTTATAAAATAGTGGTCAGGACGATATTGTAAAACTTTTAAAGAATTGGGGCTGATGTCTATAGCGGTCCTAATTAGTCCCTTGACTTTTATAGGGTGAAAATTCTTTAATCAAATATAATTCAAATTTTTTACTCATTTAATTAATTTTTAATACAATGCATGCTGATCAACTCGATAAAATGCATAAAATATATATGAAGCAATTTTAAAAAGTCTTGAAAATTATTTTTTCTTAGAGATTATATAATATCCCCTTGACAGGCCTGCATCCTCAAACGCCAGGTGGTCTATCAGAACTCGCGGATATAGAGATGTCTAATATGGAGGAGAAAGTTAATAATATGTTTTATATAGACTCCCAACAATAACAGACTAACTTCTTAAATCATTAGAATTTCTATGTTAGCCAAAAAAAATTAATTAGTTTTAAGTAGAAAAAGTTTTTAGAGTACCGTCACGAGCCTCCACGTATCTAGGCTAAAACAAAAAATGATATGTAATTGCCAAAAAAAAAAGAAAAAAAAAGGTAATCCTATGAAAATTAAAATAAATCAAATACACCAATTAATTAAATTAATTAATTAAATATCCATAAGCAAATTGCATAATTATTACAACCCAGAATTTATATGAATTAAAAGTGGTCAGACACCACTGACAATAAACCTTGATTCTAATCCTAGGATTGACGTAAGTTGACTTTGAGTGGGATACTCTTTATCTTCAAATCCTTATCCTCTTCTTCTTTGAGCTCCTTGTATTTGTTGTATCTTGGTACCCAAATGAAAAAGAAAATCTTTCCCCCGAAGGAGAGGTTATTCTTTTCACTCTGGGTAGTGAAATGACCCAAATTTTAACTTCCAAATGTAAAAAGGCCCTCCCCTAAGGGATGTCTTTTTCTCTTTTGAATCCAAATTTGGATCTATGTATCCTGAATCAATAACTTTTACAACTCTTAACTTTAAATAAATAACATCAATATTAAAATAAAGAATCTAGACTCTCATGTAGGGTTATCCTAAGCATTTAAAATTAAATAAATTCTAAGCAATTTATATGTATATGTATAGTAAAAGTAAATCACGCTTGACCACACTCTTATTTATTTGGGCTATAAATAGTAGAAGCACATGTGGAAAATTTTATTAGTTTAAATCATTATTAATTTAGCCCCCTTTTATTGCCTTCACGAGCATGACCACCTGCATAAAATCCTATGAGTAACCAGATTGGTCTTAACCTAAGGGAAAATTATCGCCAATCACAATAATTTATAGATTGCAGTTAAAGTAAACAAATACTCACATCAATAAATTTTCAATTACATCATACAATTAAAAATTAGAAAACCTAACACATAGCAGTAAAAAGTAAACGCCAACCTAGCCTAGATTAGAGTTCGTTATCCTAACAAACATCTAAAGTGTGTGAGGTAGGTTGTGTGACTTGGATATGTCCTAAATTGGGCAACTTGTTGAAGTTATTTAATGTTCAGGTTTGTTAAAGATTGAATGAGATATTTATGTTTGAGTATAAATATTAGTGTAACAAATCTTAATATAGGTATATTTAAATGGTTAAATTATCATTACCTTTGTTAATCACCGAGGCTTAGATGTTTATTTCATTTTTTTTGGGGCTAGGCATACCTCGTAGGCCTGGGTTGCCCAGTAGTAATCAAGTTTGGTTAAGTTAATTCAATTGGTTGAGAATTAAAGGTTGATAAATTTTAATCCAATTAATTGATTACTAATTTTAATGATAAAATTAGAAATTTATGAAATTTTAGATTAATTAATTAATTTTTTGAATTTTTTTTCAATTATCTAATCATGTTAATTAAAGGCTTGAAGTTGACTTTTCAAATTAAACTAATTTTTAAACTTTTAGCATTTTTTTTAAATATTAGACCTTAAGAAGAATAATTTGAAATTGCCTACATTAAGTTAGGATTTTTTTTAAGTTTGGACATAGTTTTGAACTATGGTTGATAGGATAGTTGACTTTTGACTTTGACTTAATTTTAGAGTTTTGATATTTTTTTTAAAAATACTAGATTTTAATTAGATTTAAATGTCTTTGAGTTTGATTAAAATTAAATTTTCTAGAATTATTGGTTATTTTTCAAATTTAAGGTATTTTTGGATTTTTTTAATGCCTAATTAAGGGGTTTTTTAGATTTTGATCTAAATCAGTCCCAAATCTCTTGGAATCACTTCTAAAAGTCAGGAATTACCTAAGGGGATTTTTCTAAGTATTTAGAGATTTTTTTATTTATTTTTAATTAATTAATTATCAATTTTCTTTAAAAATAAAATTAATGGTAAATTAGATATCTAATCATGGGGCTTTTATTTTTTATGGATAAGGGTTTAATTATGAGACATTAGAGTCTTTAATTAAATTTTATTGATTTTATATGAATTAATTATGAATTAAATAAGGTTCTAAGTCAAATCTAGAAGGCCATGTGAACCAAATGGACTCTAATTCCAGTGAAACTTCGGCCAAAAGATCACTTAATCTCAAGACCCAAGCCCAATGAATTTGGGCCCAAGATGGATCTCTCTTAATGTTGCCTCTACTGCCTGTAATTGGGTAATGTTTTGATATCCTTGATGTAATAGTAAAGCTCTTTCAAAGTTATTTAATCCTCTTGGAAATGCTTACTCTAATGTGAAGTAGTTCATTCTTAATGGTGATTGGGTCCTTTTTAACCTTTTCTTGAACTGGTTAAATAGGCTATCTTATATGTTCCCATTCTGGAATGCCCCTCCTCTCTTATTTCCTGGGAAGGCTTAGATTCTTCGAATTAAAATTTTTTGGGACATTATTTCCAATCTACAACCCATTTCATGGTATAAATACATCTGGTATAAAAACTATGCTATAAGATATTATTCTTATGCTTGGATGATGACTCTTGAGGGGCTTAAAATTGCGATTTGTTCATTAGAAGATCTTTTGAGATAAACCCCACATGATTCTGATGCTTCAAATCCAATGAGTACCATTTACATATTTTATTTTACTACTATTTTTCGGTTTCTGTGCACTCTGCTTTACTGCCTCATATGGATAAGTGTTTTCTTATACCTACTATGCTTCAATTGTTTGATTACTTTGCAAGCTTGCCTTATTTCAATGAGAAGGAAAAGAACTTCTGCTACTTCTCTATTTGTAGTTCTTTGTATTTTCTGTGAAGGGAAAGGAATTCAAGGAGATTTGATAGAAATTGAAGTAGATCCTCTTTGGTTTGCAACAAAATCAAGAAAGTTATCACTTTCAAAGCGTCTAAATGGAAATATTATGATAGGTTTAAAGTTGCTTTTTCTGACTTTTCTAAATGGGTTTCTTGCTATATAAATTCTTTCTTCTTGTGGCTTTTTCGGTTGCTGTTTAGGGTGCCTCAAACCTCCCATGAACAATGATGTGTGTCGCCCATCTGTAGTCATCTTTCCCTGGAATGGTCTTCGTGCCTGCAATCTTAATTTCTGGATGGCCCTAATGCAACCATTTTGATTTTAGGCAAGTCCTTTGGTAATCAGGGTTGTTGTGTGCTCCATGTTTTGCTTGCTGGCTGATATGTTTTTCTACTTTCATGATGGTTAGCTTCTGGCTCTCATGAGTCCATGGTCTTTTTTTTAGCTTATGGTTTCAATCTGAGATCATTTTGTCATTCTTTACTATATATTTTTTCTTGTTAGTTAGGTTATTTTGGCTCCTGTTTTGAGTTTTCTTTATTTTTTGGGACATTTAGGTCAATTAAGATAAAGTCATACATACATCATCACGTACGCATGACTTCAACTCAAGATTTTTTGGTTTATAGCTAAAGCTACTAAGCATCAGACTAAGGCTTCATTTTCATTTGGGACGGCTTTCTTAATGTTTCTTAAAGCAGCTTTCTAGTATAAAAATTTTATTTGTTCTACTAGAAAGCTGCTTTAAGAAGCTTAAAAAAGCCATCCGAAATGAAGCATTCGTTTGGAACGACTTTCTTATTGCTTCTTAAAGCAGCTTTTTAGTATAAAAATTAATTTTTTTCTACTAAAAAATTTCTTTAAGAAGCAGTAAGAAAGCCATCCTAAATGAAGATTAAGATGAGCTGTATAGCTTAATTTTAAGATGTACATTCATATGGTGTTGTTCTTATTTTTTTCATAGCATTATATTTTTTTTCATTAATGATATGAACGATGCCCCAAACTTTCCTTTTTTTTTTAATCACTTCTTGATAACTATTTTTTTTTTTTTTTGGGGGGGGGGGGGCAAATTGCTTAAAGCCCTTGTAATAAATACTTGAGGGCTTGGCCCTTTCTATTAATAAAACAAAAGATTACAATGGTATAACAAAAAAGGTGCTTAGCCATAAGAAAAAATATGCTAAAGCATAAAGGATGAAAAAACATATATAAAATCAAAACGAATCCAAAAACAAACAGAATCCCTGTATGGCCAGGACTCAGAACAAAACAATTTCGATCAAGTATGCAATAAGCAATAAGTCTCCTTTGGTTGCGCGAAGACCGTCCAAAAGGAGCAGGTAGGTGTCATCATCGTCCACGGCCCAAAATTGACCTGCCAAAAAGCCAAAAAATCGTCCAGCAACGAAACAGCAGCAATCAAATGGGTTCGGACAACAACTGCAGATGTCACCCACCCGCGAACCCATAACAGTAAAAGTTACCAGCAATAAGTCATCTGATAACTTTTCATTGTTCGTATTCTATGTAATAGTGTAACACCTTCTGATAGACCGTTACTTTGGGCCCGCTGATATGACCAATTAATTTTCGTGCCAGTGAGCACAGATGCTGTGATTGAGGTCGGCCACTTAAGAACAAAATGTGAGCACAGTGAAGCAAATTTTTGTGGACGCCAAATTTTTGTATTTTACAATAATGTTTTGCCGCCTCTAATTTTAGGTGTTCTGGAAACTTCGAAAGGAGGTTAGGCTTATTTTTATATTTAAGCGCATGATGTGACGTAAAAGAGAACTGTTTATTTTTTTGGGTTTTATTCTTTTGTGGAAAAAAAAAACACCAAAACTAATTAAATTTTTAAAAAATGAAATTAAAATAATTTTAGAATGAACAAATTGCCACCATTTGAGCGATTTATTTTGATAAAATAAAATAACAGCGACATCAAGATTTTATTCTTTTATGGTAGATCTGTTATATGAATTATTTGTTTATAGTTAGATTTTCATTTAAATTGAATAAAAAAAATGTCATTCATAGTACTTTTTAATCAATTTTTTATATATTTATTTTTATTTGTACGTAAAATTTTTTTATAAAATTTTGTTTTTATTTAACATTTTTACTTTTTTGTATATATTTCTTTATGTCTATATAATTATATTTATAAATTTTATTTTCTTATTTAATTTCAATTTTTAATTACCCCTAAAAATTATAAAAAAAAACATAATTTAATACATATATTTTTTTCTTTGAGAGATATGCTATAAATTCTTTTAGTTTTATATTATTGTTAGATTTTTACATTTCTTATTTTATTTTTATATTTATATGACTTGTTAATATTACTATAAAGATGGACATGAAAAATCTATAAGTAATAGTGAAGATTTAATTTTGTTGGTTCACAAGTGTTTGCAATAATGTAAAGTGCCAAAAAGTTCTTTGTTTACAACACATTATTAGAAATCCTTTTTGTTTTGTAGAGTTTGAGATCTTTTCTAAACTCAAAATAGGCAATTTTTTGTCCAAATTTTCTTATCGGTTGATGTGCAAGACCTTATTAATAGGGGTGTAAACAAGTTAAGATGAGCTCGCGTCATCCATGGCTTGAGCTTGATTAATTAATCGAGTTCTAGCTCAAGCTCAAGCTTTATTCTACGAGTTTAAACTGGCTCACGAACAACTCGGTTATAATGAAAGAGAGAAAATGATTATTATTAAAGCCATATTATAAATAATTACAAAAAAAAAAGAAATTAGGATAAAAATAATAAATAATACCTTAATATAATTAAATGGGATATAATTTTTAAACATTGTTAACAAAATTATTTTTGAAATCAAGAATTCTAATATATTTAAAGTATATTTTATATTAATAAATTTTAAACAAGCTGACTCGATATCTAACAAGTCGAGTTAGGGTTGACTCAAGCTTGACTCTTTAGCTCATCGAACTCTAATCCCAAGCCATTTATTGAACATAGCTCATGTCAATTCACGAATCGACTTGACTTACTTACACCCCTACTTACTAGTAACCAAAATAAAAAATAAAAAATCAGTAAATCTTCTTCTACTTCAGGGCAAATTATTAGGTTCGGTATCGGACCTAAATTTTCATCGAATTTCGTGCGCTTTTACTACGCCTTTGATCTATTTTTGAAAAAAAGCAGCTAATACAAAATATTAACTGCATATTAGCTGCTATTTTATCTTTTAACTGAGTATTTAAAAAGTGTAGCAAAAGCACAGCAAAAGGGCAGCAAATATTCAATGAGTAAGATATTTATTGCGCTTTTGCTATATTTTTGCAAATACTCAACAAAAAAGCAGCTAAAATGCAATTAAAATTGTGTATTAGCTGTTCTTTTTCAAAAATACATCAAAAATGCAATAAAAAGCGTATGGAATCTGGACGAAAATTTAGGTCCGATGACCGGACCTAATAATTTTCCCTACTTAAGAGGATATGAAAAAAATTTTACCATATGAATCTCATTTAAAATAAAAAAATCACCGTTTGGCCAAGCAATAGGCATTGCAAGGGAACAGTTGATGCTGCATTAATATAATTCAAAGTTATTCCGATTAAAATAATGTAACTTTTTTATAGATTCATATAAACTCCAAAAAAAGGCATATTTTTTGTAAGGAAAAAAGAAAAAAAAAAAACCCTATCAGAGTGATATAATTTCCTTAACTTTCCTAACCGGGTCATCGGAAGGCCTCCGTTTAATGTGACCAAATCATCTAAGGCGACTCTCTCTAATCTTATCTTCCACTGGAGCTACTCCAACCTTTTCATATATATGCTCATTTCGCATCCTATCTCTAAGGGTCAAGCCACTCATCCACCTAAGCATCATCATCTCTACAATACTTGACTTAGTACTATGCTTCTCTTTTAATGGCCAACATTCACCACCATAAAGCATTGCAGGTCTCACCAGTCTTATAAAATTTTTCAATACTATCTTATACAATATTCAATAAATTAAAAATATACTATTGAATGTCAAATATTTATTTATTTTGTGTTAAAATATAAATAAAATAAAATTGAAAATTAAAAAAACAAAAACAAACAGCTCCTCAGGTAGCTGTGAGAGGGAGATCTAACCAGTTCTTGTGAAGACCTTTCACAGATTACAGGCCATGTTTAGTTGTGCTCCGATACAGAAAGCAGAATAGACCTTCATGATAGATTTCGTTTAGAAAAATAAATTTTTAATAAAAAAAATTTTAATTTAAAAAATTTTTGTACTGAAAAATTATTTAAGAAAACAATAAAAAAGCTATTCCAAACAGAACCTTAAACTCATTAATAAAACGTACATAATTTCCAAATAATAATAATAATAATAACATTCATTAGTAAACATTATTCACCTAACAAGCGTTAGATTTTGCTATAAATGAAGAAAAAAGCTAAGAATATGAATCCCCTAATTTATAAATCTTTGCTGCCCACCCAACTCTGAAAGCTCTGTCAGAATAACAATCGTTATCCCTGAAGGTTTCAGTGACATAATTAAATATTGTTTAATAAATGATCTTAACTCTTCACAAGATATATCTGCCATGTTATTAACAGAACAATGAATACTTGAAAACCACTAATACTCCTATTTAAATGATAATTATGTAATAAGCAAAACAATAATGGTACGCAACTCAACTTGGCCTGTCGGTACAGAACTTTGGCTGCTAAGGAAAAATTATTTTGGGTGGATAAGGACATCATCCGGAGGCGAATCAAAATGTGTGTACCTGGTGATATGGCGCGTTTTGATTCACCTCCGAGTAGTCCAGCGTCCGCACATAATAATTTCTCCTAACTAAGAAGCCTTGAGTTCGAGTCTTGCGTATGTAATGTGTGCGCAAATTTGCCTTAATTAGCCTAAATTTCCAACAAAAAAAACAACATCAAATATTCATCTCACTATGTGGGATCGACTATATGAATCTTTTTTATCTATTGTAGGCAAAAAAAAAAAATTAGCGGTCAATTTCTAAGGTGCAGTTCGGTAATCAGGTTGCAGATAATCAACGCATGCAAGAGAACACTCACCAATAACTATGCTGCAGCTTTGGAGAAAAGTAACGGCTATTTGTCATAAGAAAGTTTAGAGGAGATGAATCAATCAGAGACCATTGTGCAAAACCTGAACTAAACAATTTAACCATTTCAGAAAGGAATTTTATTAGGTCACAAGATACCAACTTGAGAATTATCAAACTATAAATAATTTTATTATATATGTATTACATATCGCACAAAGGAATTAATCAGAATTTTATGAGATCAAAAAGAATTTTCACACTAATAAGAAGAGCATTGCAGGACATCCTTGACAAGAATGAGATAGGAAAAACCTCATGCTCTCAATGTTTTTGCCCGTTGCCAATGCAGCAAGCGCTAACGGTGAATCTCCATAATGATTTGATGCTCCAAGATCCTGACACGCTACTTTCCGTAAGGTAGGAAATGATCAAGATTCTGTTGTGCATTTGGATGGCAATGTTCTGAATAAGAATCTTGCAAAAAGGTTCATGAAGAAATCAAGAAAAATATCGCAGTTGCTGGCTTGCAAGCCAAATCATGGCTGTAAAACTGAATCATAAGCTATGTTGCCTGGAAAATTCAGATCATTTTCCATTTTATTTAAACAATAAAGAAGAAAATACCTTTCAGCTTTCTGGTCCATCAGGTTCTGCTTCAAATCAACCCAAAGCAATATTCACTAGAAGAGTGGAAAAACCTACAGAGACCAATGGGTTCAAAATTAGTAGGATAGACACTAACTTTATTTAAAGAAAAATTAATACAACACACAACACCGTCAAGCCTTTGTCCAACTAAATGGGGTCAGCTACATGAATCTTTTTTCGTCATTATGTCATGTTAAAAGTCAAATTCTCATTTAAATCTAATAAAGAAAGATTATTTCTAATATTTTCTAACCAAGTCTTTTTAGGTCTACCTCTACTATTTTAACACAAGTCAAATTTAATACCTCTACTTTCGTAACCGGGTCATCAGAAGGCCTCCGTTTAATGTGACCAAATCATCTAAGGCAACTCTCTCTAATCTTAATTCATGATTAGAGAGATGGAAGGGTTTAGTTTAATGATGATAAAAAATCAGGTGGTCTTGTGTTTAATGTTTTGGATTTATTAAGTGGAAATGTGAGCATGTTGATAGATAAATATACAAGTGGCAAGATGGAAGGGTTGAGAGAGCCAAAAAAAAAAAATGAAGGTGTAAATGAGGCCTTAACCACACGGCACATGAATTGTAAAGTAAAATTAAACTAGACAAGTAGGAGCATTGCAAAAGCTAGAAGTTCAATGAAAATTACATGATGAATAACTACTTCATATTACACGAATTTGACCATCATAGCCATAGTTCTTCAGAAGGCCTTCATCTTGCCGCCAATTTTCTTTAACCTTCACTTCAACCTACAATACCAATGTTACCATATTTTGAATCTAACAGTAACTGAAAAATATGTAAAATACAGGATTCAAAATATTAATTGCACGAAACAGTATGGCAACCTCAAGATAGACTTTTTTCAGCAGAAAATCTTCAATATCAAGCCGTGACGCTGTCGCTAGAATTTTCAAAGCCTTCCCATCCTGAACTTAGTGGAAATATAGAGAAACAGACATTTAAGTTAGCAATTAAAACTTATCGAACTTACGAATGAAGCAGTAAGAATTAGATTTAAAAAAAATTCCAGACCCTATAGAAGACTATTAAAGAATAAAGCTGTTAAGACACATAAACCATGTTCTAGCATGTTCAAATCCTACTTCCAAGCTTTCCTGCACCACTGTACTCATACCATACCATCTCGCATATCAATATATGGTGCCATATAAGAATTCTTGTTCACACAGATTAAGGATTATAACAGTTAAATTGATCCACTTATAGCCCTTAAATTAAAATCCATGCCCTTAAATTAAAATCCATGTGACTCATCTTCCTAACCTATCTGTCAGCCCCTCATGTAGGCTTTTTTTCCTTTTTTTTTTAATAGCTTTGACTTATTTTCATTATAAGCCTATTGGAGAAGTATATAAATATTTCTGCACTTTGTATATAATCAATCAATAAAATCTAATGTAGCTCTTTCCACTTGTCTACATGATATCAAAGCGAGGTTAAAGTTTCTGTTTTCAAAACTTTGTTCTTTTTCTGTTCTCCCTTCTTATTGAGATTGAGATTATTTCTTCTCATAATTATGGATGGATTATTTAACTTCCCTTCCAAGGAGTTGCCGATCATGAATAGTGAAAATCAAACTAATGAAAAACTTCAGGGGGTACAAGCCTCATATTGCTTGAATGGAAGAATTATCTGAAATATTGTAAAATTGTGAAAAACTTTTTGAAAGGAAATGAAAAGAACCATCTTATGGATCCTCCCTCTAGAGCCAAAAGATTAAAAAAAAAAATTGTACTTGGGATGAAGCAGATTGCATAATTATGACATAGTTGTAGGATATCATAACACTTGAAATCAATAGATCATATATGTTTCCCTCCACTAGAAAGGAAGTTTAGGACACCATAAACATGCTTAAAAGTGAAGGATGTTGTCCTCATCTAGGAGATCAAAATAAAGATTTGAACAACAAAGCAAAGTATCCCTCTCGACTGAGTACTTTATTGGCTTGGACTAGATTATTACCAAGATCTCAATATGACATGCATTAATAATGTGGTAATTCTCAAACAATTTATAATAAGAGAAATTGTGTTTGAGTTTTTTGTTTAACTCAAAAATGACTTCAACTAAGTTCATATCCAAATCTTAAGTAGAAAAAATATACCAATATTAAATGGATTTTTTCTCTCATATCAATTGAAGAAAAAATAACGGTAATGCTTGATGCTCCGATCTCTAAAACATTTGTGACAACCACAAACAACAAAATAAGAGACTCATTGCTGCAAACACTTTTTCAAAAGAAGAATGACAGCCCTCTTCTAAAAGCAATATATGGTGCAACTACTGCAAAAAAGAAATAAACCATTAAACGAAAATAAAAAAATCCTGGAAAATTCTCAGGCTATAATGAAAATAAAGGCCACCATGAATCAAACGGGCTTAACCCCAAAAAAATTGATAAACTCTTGAACTTTCTCAACACTTTAAAAGTTCATATGAACTATGCTCTCTATCTCCAAATAGTACAACTTTTAAATCTCCTCACACCTAAATTCAAGATTCAGTAGTCATTGATTATATGCCAACCTCGCCAACCTTTTTCAATTGAAAGTTAAAAATGGACTATAGTTCTCTAATTATTATAGGTAAAGAAAATATTTTAATTTTTTCCACACTTTATGTCAATATTGTACAACATATTTCTCATCTTACAATAAATCTTATATCAATCATAAAATTACTAAAGACTACAACTGCAAGATAATCTTGTCCGACTGCAAGAGAGCCAAGTCAACATCCCTAGCCGGAAAGCAAACCTCCAACGCAAAATCATGGCTTCACTGTAGTGCTTCTGACTCCAAAGTCCGCCTCCGCAAATGTGCGCCAGCCCGGTTCCGGCCTTGCTCCCGTCGATCGCTACATCCAGTTGCACCTAGGGCCGAAGCTTCCTCCTGCCTTTGTCATTCTCTCTTCCGAGTCGGCCCAGATGGACCCCTAGCCGAGCCCGACCTGCCGCACGGAACCCATGCAACTTCCTCCAGCGATTCAACCCAAACTCCCTTCTCCTCCGCTGAGTAGATCCGACCCAAGCCTCTCTCCCATTCGATTCCCCCGTGCATGTGCTTCAGCACAACCGCACACAAACCCTAGCCTGATTTCACTTCTTGAGATGAGGCTATGAATCGATTTCTTTAGACAAGAAAACCTCCTCCTCCTCCACCTAGCTCAGTTTCCTCCAACAAGCTCTGATACTAGATGTTAGGATCTTCAATGAGAGGAAGAAGCACTTCCTTCTTAAGCTTCTTGGCGGAGGAGAGAGGGAAGGGGAGAGGGAGATAGTTGAACTCAAATTCTTTATTTCTTAATCATATTCACTAATACAGCCTATAATCACTATTTATAGGCAACAAAAAACTATACTAATGG
>NW_021319935.1:142140-149825 GCF_001605985.2 Dendrobium catenatum | reverse complement strand
CAATAATATATATATATATATATATATATACTTTTGATAAATCCTATAAGTGAATCTTTTTTTTTTTTAAATAACCACAAGAAAAGTTTATGTTTCAACGATGTATAGATAGATTTAGTTATATTTATTTTGTCTCACAAATAACGTGAAGAGAAAAGTAGTTTTAGAATTCAATATATTTAAATGTCTTATTTTACATGTATTTAAATTTTATATGATACATGAAGAGGAAAATTGCAGTGGGAACAACATAGAAGAAAGAACAGAGAACAAGCAAAACCAATGGAACAGGGAAAATGATTAAGCAAAGCAGTATATTCTATGTCATAAAAGCTGCATCCTAAAAACTGTAGTCCGCCTTATATAGGAGTGTTTTGCTATGAGTGAGGTAACACAATAAAAAGTGTAAATATCCTTTAGAACTATATTTAGTAAGATAAGTAGTGGAAAATGGGACTCATGGTATGTAATTCCTGCAGTCCAAAAGAAGTAATTCCACTTCGGTTCTCCCCCTCCGTGAGAGAAGTCGTGTCCTACGACTCGATTTCAGTGACTGTCGAATTAGTGGGGTGGTACGGACTAATGTCAACAACGTTGAATGTAGATGATGTCAGTACATCAGGAGGAAGTTCTACTACATATGCGTTGTCGATGATCTTGTGCTTGATGCAAACTGGGCCAAGCTTCCTCGGGCCATCTTGGAGTAGGTTCCGATGGGGTATCGTTCCTTCCTTAAGCACACTATAACTAGTTCACTTGGTTGGAAGGTCTTGAAGAATCGATGTACGTCTGCAATCTGTTTGTAGGAGTAATTTTAGGCTTTGCAAGGTGTTACGAACATTTTCCATCTTCTTTTTGAAATCTCCAGCTAGCTTGGTGGCTGCCACATTGTGACACTTGGGTAGGACAGTGAGGTCTACAATATGGTTAGGAGGTTTAGTATAGACATTATTAAATGGGCACATACTAGTGGATCTAATGGGCATGGAGTTGAAAACAAACTCCCCTTGGATTAGAATCTCATCCCATTTCTTTGGATTGTCTTGCACCAAACATCACAACATGTTGTCCAAAGTGCAATTTACTACCTCCGTCTGGCCGTCAGTTTGGGGATGGTAGGCAGAGCTTAATTTGAGTTATGTCTGCAGTTTCTTCAACAGCTCTTGCCAAAAATGACTAATGAACTTGAAGTCGTGATCAGACGTGATACTTCTTGGGAGACCATGGAGGCGGATGATCTCCCGAAAAAACAACCGAGCAATGCCGAGAGAATCCGACGACTTCTTGCTTGCTATAAAGTGAGCCATCTTAGAAAACCTATCAACCAACACCATGATTGAATCAACACCTTTCTTGGTTCACAGCAACCCGAGCACAAAATACATATTAAGATCTTCCCAAATGGACATTAGGACAGGTAGCGGGTGGTACAAACCCATGTTTTGGATGTGGCCTTTATATACTTGACATACCGGGCAGTTTTGCACAAACGTTGCAAAATCCTTCCACAAATGTGGTCAAAAGAATTGTGCCCGCATTTGTTTGACTATCTTCTCATGGCCCAAGTGAGCAGCCAATTCGCCGCTATGCATCTCTCGCACTAATTGCAGGCTAACAGAAGAAGCTAGAACACGTAATGAGTTCCGTTTGAATAGGAACCCATGTCAAAGTGTGAGGTCACCCATTGGCTGCTCGGCAAAGCACTTCCCCCCCATATCGACAAAATCTTTGCCCATGCAGTACAAGTTATTTAGAGTCTCCATCCCCGTAATTTCAGTCTGGAGCTGGACTAGAAGAGCAGAGCGACGGCTCAGCGCGTCGGCGACTCTATTTTGTTGTTCAGACTTGTGCTTGAGCTAAATTTCTATAAAAATACAATCCACCTTGCATGCATTCTATTAATACTTTTTTATGTATTTAAATACTGGAGGGCTTGGTCGTCACTGCACAAAATAAAATCATTATGTAAAAGATAATGCTCCCATTGTTTAAGTGCCCAAATTACCGCTTATAATTCTTGCTCATATGCTGACCACTTCTGTCTGGCAGGGCTGAGCTTCTCACTGAAGAACTACACAGGACGACCTTCCTGCGAAAGGATGGCACCTACGCCCACAGCCGAGGTGTCGGTATCTACATGAAATGGTTTGTCAAAACTAGGAGCTGCTAAAACCAGAGCAACCGTGAGAGAGGTTTTGATGGTGTCAAAACTACGTTGTTGTTCGGCCCCCCACTTGAATGAACCAGCTTTTAAACAATCAGTAATTGGGACCATGATTATGCTAAAGCCGCAAATAAACCTCCTGTAAAAATTGGCCAACCCGTCAAAACTGCGTATCTCGATCAAGGTGATGGGTTGCGGCCATTGTTGGATAGCAAGAACCTTGTTGGGATCCACCCCCACGCCTTCCGCCAACACAAGGTAACCCAAAAAATGCACCGAGCAGGTTGCATACTCACATTTAGCCCTATTTAAATACAATTTCTGTTGACAAAGCACTTCAAGAACTCCTTTCAAATGCTTCAAATGTACCTCCACGGATGGGCTAAAGACTAAGATGTCGTCGAAGTAGACTACACAACATTTTCCCAACAATGTCTTCAAGACCTCGGTCATTAGCCTTATAAATGTTGCCAGCGCATTGCATAACCCAAAGAGCATCACACGCCATTCAAACAAACCGTTGTGTGCAGGTCAAATGCAGATATGGTGGTATCTGCTTCGCAAGTCCAATTTTGAAAATACCTTGGATCCAGTAAAATAAGTCAGCATGTCCTCTAATTGTGGGATGGGGAACCTATACTTCGCTATGATTTTATTGATAGCCCGGCTATCAATGCACATCCTCCATGAGCCGTCCTTCTTTGGAACCAATGATGTCGGCACCGCACATGGACTTAAGTTGGGTTGAATTAGTTGCTTGTCTATTAGGTCATCAATGATTTTTTGTAGCTGCACATGTTCAGTTGGAATCTATTTATAATGTAGAAGATTAGGAAGCATAGTCCCCGGAATGAAATCTATTTGATGTTGAATAGACCTCACAGGCGGTAATTCATTAGGCAGGCTATTAGGCACGATGTCAGCGAATTGCTCCAAGATCTGTAGTAGTTCGGGTGGATAACCAAGGGTGCCAACATCTGGGTTTCTTCGGCCACTAAAACAGTGACCAGAGACTTCAGTTCTTGCCCACTCTTCAGAAAAGAGTTGCCCAAAACAATGCACAAAGCTGGCCTCTAATCCAACTCCTCATTGGCAAGGTATTGTAACATTGGTAGTAGCACCAGTTTCTGTCATTTCCATTCAAATGCATAAGCGTTGGCCCGTCCATCATAAATCACACCCATGTCAAACTGCCATGGCTGGCCGAATATTAAATGGCTTATGTCCATGTCAAGGACATCGCATAGTATCTCACTGTTATAGTGCTTCCTGATGGAAAAATTTACCCGGCACATCTCCGACACTTGAATGTCAACGTCCTTTTTGACCCAGCTAATCCTATAAGGATTTGGGTTCTTAGTGGTTTTAAGTTGCAACGCATGAACCACTTCCCTTGAAATGATTTTTTATGTACAACCATTATCAATCAAAAGATCACATACCTTGCCCTTTATAGTACATTTGGATTTGAATATCACATGGTGCTGAGACTTGACATCTTGATTGGGTGCGAGAAGTCATTTTTGAAGCACACATATAACCGGCTCGCCTTCATCTCATGCTATTTCCTCATACTCCTCTTCGTCTTTGGCATCTTCCTGTGTGGTGTTGTCTCGGACTCCCCTTCTAGGAGTTAAACTTGCTGCCGACTCGGGCATTCATTGGATTTTTGACCTGGTTGATAACACCTGAAACACTTCAGTGTTGTTGGTCAGCCGTATGGGTTCTCACAGGTAGGTGCCTTAAATTTATTTGGAGCCTTGTTGTCCCCCATTGGTGCAGATGGTGTTGTCACGGGTGAGCCTTTGGAGCTTGACTTGTAAAGGCTTGTATGAGGCAGTCATGGTGTCTGGGAGTCTACGGTAGAAGTATCAGCGAAGTGGCGTCGCTAGGAATGAATCCGGGCTGGCCGACTAAGTTGTATTTTAGCCTTTAGAGCAAAGTTTATTGCCTGAGATAGCGACCTTACAAAATTCAACTCCAACTTGTCTTGTATAGCCTCCTTCAAACCGCTGATGTAGCGAGCTACAATCTCATTAGTGATTTCATTTAAATTATTGCGGGAACAAAGGCGATAGAATTCCTCAGTGTAGTCGCTCACTCTATGATGGCCTTGTGCATAATGTTGGAACTTCATGTAGAGGATTTTCTCATAGTCCGTAGGCAAATAGTGGCTCCTTAATAGTTGTTTCATTCTCGCCCAATTCTGAACGTTGCCCCTGCCCTCTCGGTGTCGCGCTTGCAAAAATTGTTGCCACCACACGCTCGCACCTCCCCTTAATCGACATGCAACATACTTCACTTTCTTATCTATGAGAATATCCATGTACTCTAAGAATGTCTCCACTGATCATTCCAAATCCAGGAAATCCTCTATATGCAATTTTCCATAAAAAAAGGAAATATCCATTTTTACTAAAGGATATCCATTAAAAAATTGTAGTCCGCGTCATATAGGATGAGTGTTTTGCTATGAGTGAGGTAACACAATAAAAACTGTAAATATCCTTTAGAACTATATTCAGTAAGATAAGTAGTGGAAAATGGGACTCATAGTATGTAATTCCTGCAGTCCAAAAGAAGTGATTCCGCATCAAAAATACATGCATATAATCATGATAATTTCACTAAAAAGAATAACGTTGAATTCAATAATAAACTCGTTTATATGAATATAAAATTTTATAAGAAAAAACATTTATATGAATATATGTGTAAGAAAATTAATAAAATACTATACTTGTTATGTTTTTTTTCATTGACTTTACGGTACACTAATTCAAGAGAAAGGCATTCACATTAAATCTACATTTTAATTATTATTCACTAAGATGTTAAGGCATAATAACTTATATGAACTCTTTGAATAAATATTGCTTACAAAATGATTGGAACATGAATACATAAAATTCTCTACATGCAAACTAATAAAATAATTAGAGCATGAACTTGAGATAAAAAATATGGGTAGTCGAAGAAGAAAATCTTAAAATTAGGCTAATAATGACAGTATCAAAATAGAAGAAAAATAAAAATGAAGGTTCAAGTCGGTGAAAAAATATATATACATAAATAGGTACGTTAAGCGAATCCACACATTGTTCAAAGCCTCGGAATAAAAGGGGGAATAAAGATACTAATGAAATATTCAATTATTAATCATCCTTAATATAGCTGAAGCATTTTCATTATTTCCTTCCCTCAACAACAAACAATATAACCATATATCGCAGGTACAGCTCTGGGACAATGAATCTTGGAACAAAAAATATGGGTAGTTGGAGAAGCAAATCTTAACGTTCCGTCAAATTAAGGAGAATCAGGAGAAGAGAACGATAACTTCATCATTTGAGGAGAATCTCTAACATATATGTCCTGGCCATAGACATAAATGGAAGAATGATGAACGGTAGCTTCTCACGTTCTCTTTCTTGCCCAGACTACTGCAACTGTGAGAAAAATTGCTCAACAGCTACACTGTTGCTTTCATCTCCCTCTCGTGCATTCTTACTCGAGTTTGAAGGTCAGCGACGACGACAGCGACACCGGAGTCGGGATGGCGAGTCGTGAGATGAGTGTGGCCTGCATGTGAAGAGGAGGTCAGGGGCTTCTAGAGGCTACTACGTTTAGTAGAGGGCAGCCGGCGGCTGCTTGTCCACCCCGTGAGAACGAGCAAGGGAGGGATGACCGGATATTATTCACGGCTGCGTATGGGAATCAGAGAGGGGGAAAATTATTACATCCGGTGTCTAGATTCGTCCGAAAACCAATCCAGATGCATCACGTCACCCAAATACACCTGGGGCCCAGTGTATCCGATGTGGACCTCCGAAAAGACACCGCTAAGACTGCATGATTGCGGAGGGGTATACAACTGCACCTACCCCAGAGGATAGAGATGATCGCGGGCCTCCGCGCTCCTCGCCAACGGGCCGATGGGAGGGTATATTAGATCATGCATACGATTAACCATTGAGGATAGTGGCTCTCGCCAGCACACCTTGATGGGTAGTACTATACATGACCTGATCAAAATGGGTTTCCCCCACCCGATACATTAGCTCGGATGGGGTTTAGTAGATGGTGGAGTTCAATTTTCCACGGGTGCAAGCCCCCGTGATTAATTACATCCCAGGATGGAGCCCAAGAAGACTCTTGATTAAGGATCATACATTATCTTTTCTAAAGTGGGATTGGCACAAGGGTATAAACTAAGAATTCCTACTCAAAGGAAAGAAAGGCATCAAAGGTCTCAGTCAGCATGCGTGGTTCACACTAGCATTAAGAGGGACAAAGGTAGTGGAAGAAATCGGGGAAAAGAAATCATGCAGTCAACATCGTGTGACGCAAAATAAGTAGGATTTATAGTCCTTGAAGAGATGGGACCTACCCATTATTTAGGCATACTACGAGACTGAATTTAGTATCCTTGATTCCTAAATCTAAGTTGGGTTTAGTGTTCTACGAACAACACCAACACCCGTGTCCTAACTAATGCAGTGTAGAACCTGGACTTATCCTAGCCTGGATTGGGGAGCCAGCTAACCATCTAATTGATTTAAAACCATGTTGTCAGGTTGTTTTATTAAAGATAGATGGGCGGTATAGTTTCTGGAAGTAGGGCTAACTTCTAGAGAGTTTCCTAGTTGGCCCTGGACTTATGTTCGGTGAATGCCCCTAACTAATACAATTAAAATTTTATTTAATTAGTTGCTAATGTAATGCATGCTGGTTGAAGTTTCCAAAGCAGACATGCAAGATTTTAAAAATAGTCTTATAGAAAATAATTTTTAGAAAAGGCTGGGCCTCCTCATATTCAGCACTTCATCCTCATAGGCCAGATTATCCGGACTCTACCCGTAGGCGGGGAGGTGTCTTATTAGAAGGAGAGAGAGAAATACATTGACATGCATGCATCCCCGAATGATTCCGACAGTTCCTTAGATCATTAGGTTTTTATGTTATTTAAACCTTAAAATTTACATATTAGTTATGAGTAGAAAATTTTTTCTTCCTTAGAGAGCCTAACTAAATTCAGGCTAAAACAAAAATGGCATGCAAATTAACAATAAACTATAAAGAGTAAGTAACCCTAGAGGCAATCAATATAAATAAAACACATAAATATAATCAAACCAATTAATAAATTTCCATAGGCCAACTGCCCTTTAATTGAAACCCAGGGTATGTAGAAAATAAAGTGGCCGGGCACCACTGCCAACAACCCAAATTTTTAGGCCTAAGAATGATGCAAATGACTTTGAGTGGGATATTGGATCTTCAGGTCTTCAACTCATCAGTCTTCATTGAAATTCTTCTCCTTGAACTCCTTGGAACTCTCCTCCTTAGACTCCTTGGATCTCTCCTCCTTGGACTCCTTGGTGTTGCAAATCTATTTTTCATGTCTTATGTTTTGATGATTGACAAACAGTATTTCTCTTGGACTACTTGTTGCTTCTAACTTTTTAGGAATCGAAGATCGGACGATCAAGAAGAAGCCAGTTCAGGATTGCGTAGGTTT
>NW_021319935.1:123286-142040 GCF_001605985.2 Dendrobium catenatum | reverse complement strand
AGCCGCCCCTCTCTTCTCCCTCTTCCTTCCTCTCAAACCACAAGTGCTCTCCCTCACCCCTTCATATCTCCTCTCCTTATTGGTGTTCTTTCAACGCCGGCAAGAATGCATGGCAGATCCCGAGATTGACCGCGGATTGGTGTTCGACATCTACGGCGACATCCACATCCCCCGTTCACCGTTCTTCGACGTCGGATTTGGCTCCGGCAACACTGTGGAAGACTATCTGAATCGCATCCTTCCTACTCTCGTGGACGTCGTAGACGATCAATTCCAAGACTACGATTGGATCATCGTCGGCCAGCCACCACCCTCATCACCACCGGCTACCGCTCCACCAACGAAGGTCTTCAACGCCGTCTTCCTAGTGGTAATAGCTTTCTTCATATGGTTCATCTTTCTCCGCTAAAGCCTACAAGTAGTTGAGTGTGAAGGCCTTTGAGGTGAACCTCTCGTTGTTAAACGTTGGATTATGTTATGTGTACTTAGCATTTACTCTTGCCTTGAACTTTGAGGGAATTGTTTGGTTAATTTCCATTGCACTTCTTTGGCCTAAGCAAGTTGATTACTTCATATTCATAATCTTCTTTTATGTGCTAGTGGTAAATTTTCATGAGCAAAGCTTTATTCAATTGTCTTTCTAATTTCTAAAGGTAACTCCTAGTAGTTTCACATCACAAATAGACCCCTAAAACACAATAAAATATCACTTATCAACTTTTATTGAATAACAATAGAAACCTAAAATAGACTTGACATGGAAGAGCACCTTCCCAATGAGGATGATTTTTTGCGAGTTTTTCTCAACAACAATTTCAACTTGAATAAAGTCTTTTGCATTAGGCCTGCTAGTGTAGCTGACAACGTTCACCTGTAGGATGAGTAAGGATACAAATGAGAAACATTCTTTTAAAATAACCAAAGTGACAGGAGCATTTTGAAAAGCAACATGTTCAAGAAGACTGGAAAGCAGCTCTGTAGATTTACCTGGCATGCATAGGGCACTTCGTTTCTATATTGCATAAAGATCTTTTCCCTTACAATTTCTGCAATAAAGAATCTTTCAGGGTGTTCGCTGGCTATGTCCTATAATTGAGAAAAACAAACAACATAAAAGCTCTAGAAATATAGTAAAATTAGATACGGAGTTCTTATAAAGGAGCAGGTAGAAGTAGTGGTGCAGGGGGTTTATCTAGGAGGAGCTTCTGTATCTCTAAGTCCCATCTATCATATTATTTCCATCCGCGCATCTCATTATTG
Organism: Dendrobium catenatum; assembly: GCF_001605985.2. Classification (NCBI taxonomy): domain Eukaryota; kingdom Viridiplantae; phylum Streptophyta; class Magnoliopsida; order Asparagales; family Orchidaceae; genus Dendrobium; species Dendrobium catenatum. The sequence goes on along the minus strand of NW_021319935.1, from coordinate 140,780 downwards.
CTTCAAGAGCCATCTTCACAAATCATTCAGCATAAAATGAAGAAATGTATCATTCTTTCAGTTTAGCCCCTCATAAGAAGTAAGATGTTAGTTATTAGTTGGTTCACCCTAACAATTACTATATAAAAATAATGTCCCATCTGTCCATCAAATGACTAGCCCTCACCTAGACTGTTCTTCTCATTATATAAGAAGTAATAGGTATAATGCAATGCAATATTTGAGTGATTTCAGCAATCAAATCTAAGCCTAATAAGGAATCTATGATGGAATTCCTAAAAGAAAAATATATAATTAATTACACATTTTATAGTCATAATTAACAGAGTTAATTTTGGCATATATAGTTGATATCTCCACTCAAATTCATGTTAATTTTTTTAAGCATCAATTTGTCAGCAAGAGATTGATGTTATTGTCATGTCATGGCCTTCACTAATATATCAGCAAGCTAAAAGTTTGTAAGATGAGTGGAAGAGAACTAAAATGAGTGTCAAAAGCTTCCGAACATGAATGAAAGTCAACTGCAATATGTTTTTTTGTGCTCATGATAGAGAAGTTAGCAGCAATTTAAATGGCACTGATATTGTCAGAATGAAGAGTAGGATTATTCTAAGAATAACTAAATTCAAATAGAAGACCATAAAACTAGATATCTCAGAACAGTTGGCAAACCTAGTGCAGCATTAAGACTCCATAAATAATTTAGACCACAAATTCAATTTTAACTTTTCCATAAAATCAAAAAGCCACGCAGATTTTTTTTTTTGTGTGTGTGTGTGTAAGAGCCACTTAGAAATACACACCATCTCGTAACTGACTATGCACTCAGCCTAACCAACATCACTATATGTCATAAGATGAAAAGAATTGTGTAAAGAACAAGCCACATTTTGATATCACATTAGGGTATAGAATTATTCAACGAACAGCAGCTAAAAGTAAATGGTGGAGTTTGAACAAAATGACTAACTTGCTAAACTGCGAAGGAAATATTAAGTCAAGTAATTGTCAAATAATTCAACTTGCCCACAAACCGTGGAAATACAATAAAATTAGGGGCCTGATCACCTTTCTCATTACAATAAATTGTGCTCACCTATAATGCAGTATCCGTACGGTATGTATTTTGAAGGCCATCCGAAAAAAATCAAATATTGTACAGATATTAGCCCATAAAAATGCTAAAGAGATTAATATGAATTTCCAAACCTAAGTAAGAGCACCAAAATTTACCAAATGAAATGCAGTCTGAAGATATTGCTAGAAATGACTTATAAGTGACAAATCTATCGAAATAATAATAATTTCATCAACATAAATCAATGTTTTAAAAGATGAAATCGGGAATCGAGGTATTTTATCTAATCAAAGTGAGGAGAACAACAATACACAACAAATTCAAAATAAATAATTTGAACATAAATACACAACAACAATCAAGAGTGCCCAAATGTAATATTTTTATCATCCTCAGATTGTCTCATTATCATTTTCAAAATATTTTTCAATTATAATATTTTTTCTTACTCTCTATATCAATTAACATTGCATTAAATATAGTCTCATCTAAAAACAATAAATTAATAACACAAGAAAGTAATATATTATGATTTTACCTTTTATTCTATTTTTTTAAGCCTGAATTAACATTGCATTAAATTAACATTGCTTCTTTTAAATGACTATGAAGTAGAAGTTGCTCCCAATTCAATAGCTTTTTTAATGTTAGTAGTGATATCTTCATTCTACTCATTATTAATGGTCATTCCATCATCTTTAACTTTAAATCTTTCGCTATTTGTTTGATATATTGATTTATCATCAAATAGTATATCATCAACAACCAAAAGATCCATTTAATCGTCACAAATTCATTGCCTCTATAATTTAATGTGTCTATCTTTCATTTTTTATTACCTATTGCATAAACCAACTTGTTCATTCAACCTATAGCCATTAATGCCTTCTCTTTGTATGAACGTGATTGATAGTGCTCTAATTTTCCTCACATAAAAAACCTGAACAAGTAAAGCTAAAAACATGTGCTGAAAATATCTTACATAAAGACAGGCACATCATCTTCAAATTGTGCTCATCAATGCTCTATAATAAAATAAAAAAGAAATTATTGATATATATTAAAGTAGAAAGTTTAAACATAATATTTTAAATTTAAAATTACAGATGAATGTAAATTTACCAAGAGAGCATATCTTGTAGCATGTTTGAGCTACTTTAAATCCAAACATTATATTATTTAAATGAAAATCATAAAGTTCATCATTTGCTTTAAGATAGTCTCAAGGACAAATCTATCCATACATGAATATAAGCCAATCGTAACCTCCTTATTCATATGAAGCTCCTTATCATAATGAAATTAGACATTCAAATAATATGAAGTAGCATACAAATATTGATGTAATTAACAATCCCATTTTTCATGCATAATTTCAAATATTTATTTATAAACATATTCTTGTCCTTCTAAATCTCTTGCTATTTCATTATTCGCCTCATTCATCACAATATCTAAAAATACTTTATTTTTATGTTCATTTGCAAAAGATAGAAGACGAATTGCTTGGAGTTAATATTCTCATCTTCATACACATTCACTACAAATATATCAATTAGCCCCGGGTTCCTCCAGTGGAAGAAAGCAAATGACTTCAACTACTACAACCATCTAGTTGGAAACTAAAATAAGAACTATTATCAATCATCTCTTCCATATTTTTTTAAGTCATTTCTTTGGCAATGGCATACTTCTTTAAAAATTCAACACATTTATTTTTAACTTTATCTAGTACTTCTTATATGCTCCAACAATTATATGTGTGCAAGCGAATTAATATTTAAGTCTCGAATGAACTTTAAGGTGCACCTCGAGGCATGCACCTAAAACAATTTTTTAAATTGTCATAAACCAAGAGGAGGAATTCTTCTAAATGTTTTCTAAAGGAATAATGTTGAGTCATATTGGCTTTATTAAAAGACTGGCATATGGTCAACCAAAATTTAACTAATCAAGCATAATGTGCCCGTTTCAATAAAATAAAGAGCTATTTAGTTTGCATACATCCAAAAGATATGAAGCAAACCGGTAAAGTGGAAAAACCATGTTAATCCCCTGCTTAAGATCATCTTGAAGAATGATATTCAAGATCAATTTAGACAAGTGGTCATCCTTGTGAAACTACAAAAGAGATAATTATTCATACTATAGTCATTTTAGCCACAATAGCAAAAGCATATGCATAATCAACCCCATATTCTTGATTGTTATCAAGGACAACTAAGTATATCTTATAGCAATTCAGAGTGCCATCAAAGTAAAAAGCCTGATCGAGTAAACCCATTAACAACCAAAAGCTTTAACATTAGGAGGAAAACAATCCTCAAGAGCTTTAATTGTTCAGTCATAGCCTCCTTCTAGCAATCATGTTTACTAACCTCTGAGCAAAAAAAGGAATGGGAATCAAAGCCAATGTAGTGTAAAAGCCAATCCAACTTAAAGGAAGAGATATTCTAGAAGATCGTCTAAAAACAATGATCGAATTCTAGCTACCAAGCTCTAGTGGTAGATCATTTTGCATGGTCTTAGATGACGGGTTTGGGTCAAAAAGTAGTAACGTCGTGCTGGACATCTTTTTCACATATAAATTCAGGTTTGAACCGCTCAGCAATAGAATTTATTGATCAAAATTAGGAATTACATATATCTCTAGCAGATGCTAAACATGAGTAGGAAATAATCATTCAACTTTGGGTCCACTTGTCAGTATTTTATCTCTCACCTAATCATGCATAATACAACTATAATGCTGAAATCAAATATCACAGTTATTAACAATTAATTTTCCTACTAAGATTAGTAAAAAGCTTAAAATATACAAGGAAATCTTTCCCAGAAGAATTAATTTCCCCAATAGCATTAATTGGTAAATTAACTGCAATAAGAAAATTTAAATAGAGGATCATGATATGGTTGACTATTATGAAGAATATGCAAGGAACCAGCATATGATTCGATGCACTAGAATCCACAAGCCAAAATGGAGGTAGAGCGTCTATAGCTTGTAGCCCTACGTCTGTAACTTGTAGCCGTAAGGCTGATAGGGCTTTAATTATCATTTGTTGAAGCACTTCAAGAAGAAGAGCATAATTATCCATAGTGATGGGGACATCAGATCATCATGGAAAGTTTACCAGCGACATGGCCGCTGATCTACGGCCACGACCGATTCATTATATTTTTGAGTCGATGTATTTTATTTTCATGCATTTTATTATTTGCTTATGTGTGTTTATTTATTTTCCCTTTGTACCCTTTTGTATGGGAGTGGTCATGTGTAAGCCTAAGGGCATTTGTGTCATGTCAATTAGAGTCTTTTGTATGAGGCTATTTAAAGCCCCTTTGTTTTATTTTCAAGGCAATGGATGATTATGATGAAATTTGTTTCCTGCATTTTGCTTGAGAGCCTGTGAGAGTTCTTGGAGAGAACTTTGGAGAGATCCCTAGGAGAGAGAGACCGGATCACCCACCAACCTTGGAGACGGCCAGGTTCGTGGTATTCTTTATCTTCTCATTTTCCCTTTGGCGACCTCGTACCCCACTCCACCTGCCGCCGGATTCTCTTCTCTAACCGAACCATCAAATCCCCCCACAAACCTACTGCTACCTCTCCACACCCAAACCTTCCATGCCGCCGGTTCCAAAGCACTAGCCGCCGGCCTCCCCTCCGCCTTGCCACTTTTATTGTATTTCCTAATTTAGGATTGGATATATTTGGGGCTTTGAAATTCAAATGCACTTGAATTGAAATTCAAATTCTTTCCTAAAATATCAAATCTATTTTTGGAAAGTCATCAATCTTGCCCAAATCAAATTTAAATTAAAAAAGGGTTAATTCTTTTCCCTTTAATTAGAATTCCCTTGATTTGGAAAGCTTTGAATCTACTGCCATAACTCATCTTCCCCTTTGGATGCCAACGGCTCCTCCCCCATCTGATTAAGCCTGATTGTCTCTTTTCCTAAATCAAAGGAAATTTCTTAGGATTTCAAATTCCCCTCATCTGGTTGGACTAATTTATTGCCTAAGCGTTAATTTTCCCTTTGGTAATAAAGTAGATTTCCTAATTTCTCTTCCCTGGTTTGCCGCCCAACTTCTGTTCTCCCTCAGCTATCCGTAACTCCCCTCCTCCTTCCACTTTTCCTCCACATCCCATCCCATATTGTCCACAGCCATACGTGCAACCCTTCCCATCCATCCTCTCTACATTAAGAGCTATTTTCTTCTCAGATTCGAGAAGAAGACCTGATAGATTTCAGGATTCTTGAAAACCATATCCAGGAATTCTTTGGAGGCCAAGTGGAAGTCATCATTGCTACTACTCGAGAATTATATTAACTGTTATTGACTCTCTACTTCCAAGCAACCATGAATGACGAGATCTATTGACGAGCACTTTGAGGGCATAGAGTGGAAGATCTCCACATCTCCTTAAGCAAAGGTTTTCTCCTTTCCACTTGTACCCAATTTCTTTTAACTCTAAATTCTCAATTGGTTGGTTGTAATCACGAAAGCTCTTTCACTTGCTCTTGCCAAACTTAGTCATTTGTAGGAATTGAGTGTAATCTTCTATGCATCCTATGTCTCATTGTTAGATTAGGGATTAACTTGAAACTACTATGTTGCATTGCTTTATTTTTCTTGACTATCTTGAATGTTCAAAACTTAGCGCATGTGATCTAGCCTATACAAGATTAACTCCCTCTTTGTTTGACTCGCCGTGGATAATTGCTAGTAATTTTAATCCAAACTTATTCTAATCAACGAGTTGTGCAAAGCCTAAGTGAAACTCATAACATTGCATCTAAGTAATCCTGCATCACATAGCTAGTAAACCAACAACATGACTAACAACAACAATTTATTTAATTATTTTGAGGATGTTTAGGTGCATTCCGTAATAATGTGCACAGGCTTTTAACAATAATAACAATACTTTGCACAATTGGTAGCAAAATATACATAGTCCGTGCAACTTAAGCATTGTACCTAGTACATCTCGTTGCTTTTATCCTGGACTGCATAAGTAACAACATTCTAATGCATTTTATGCCATTGAAGAAAGATGGTTTACTTCAAAAGAAGTTACTCTTTGGGAAGTAATTCTCTAAAACACACATCCAAAGAATGAGAAGGATCATAATTCGTCAAATTGGAACAAGTCACCTCAAATTCACGATAAAGTTCTATCAAAAATTGATCCTTCATGTTTTGTTCGAGAACCACTTGAATAATCGAATGGGATTCAAAAGATCCTTTAGCATAGATCATGTCAACAAATACAATCCATAAATTTTGAAATCCAAGAAAATAATCTTGGATGAAGAGATCTCCTTGTGTATAACTAATAATCTCATGTTATAATTGAAAATGTCCGGTTGACCCTCATTATTAACTTTTCATAAGAAAAGAGAGTAAAATAGCCCCTTGACTATCATATATGGCTAATTTAGTCCCACAACATCAAATTTCTCCGATTTTGCTCCTCGACTATACAAAATTAATCTCAAATGATTCTCATATATAAATTGATAAAATTAGAGATAGGAATTAATCGCAATTTAGCTCTCGACTATACAAAATTAATCATAATTTAGCCTTGCAAGATTTCTAGAATCAATTTCATATAATCAAGAAACTAAATTGGAAAGTTTTGATAATTTGTGACTAGATTGGACACATAAATGGTCGGGAGACTATTTTTGGATATTTTCCCTTTTTGTAAATACTCCCACGTATCTTTAGATGTCTTATATGGCCCTGGTTTAAGTGTAATCTCCTCAACAGATCCTGGGATCAATGTCATAATTCCTGCAACATTGATTTGCCATTGAGCCAATTTTGAAAATTCAAAAAGAGAAAGATGCAACGGCGGATATAAGTGGGGTCCCGCGGGGGCACGTGCCCCCTACGCGAAAAAAAAAAATCCCATTTTGGCTGTTCGTTTCAGTGCTTACCCTAAATTTTCCGGCTTAAAGCTCTCGCTTCTCGCGAGTCGCGGCGCACAGGCACTAGTATTCGTCGTGTCGGTGTCGCCCTTGTCCCTTGCCTCTGCCAGCTATTCCGTTCGTCGTACATCCCTCATTCGATTGGGATTTGGAGGGTGTGTTCTAGCAAAATTTTGTTGCAGGTTCCACACCACGGGCACATTAATTAACTTTTTTACTTTAATAACATATTTTCCCTAATTACGCCCTCAATATGTCCTCAGCCTCGCTAGGTATCATTTTGTGTGAAGGACCGAAATTTGTACATAGGGTTGGAGGTTGATCCCGTCGTCGGCAAACTTCTTGCTTCAGTTCTCTGATTTGTCATTAGCAAACGGCTTTCAGCTGCAGAATAATCAGCAAAGGTAAGGTTCACGCAATTTTTCTCCTTATGATTTTAAGTATGTAGAGTACCGTAAAAAGATGTCTTGCTTTTTATTAACTATATTTATGGCCAACGGTTGTATTTGATTCAAGTTTAACCTATGGCATTTTTTGTTCTATGCTTGATAAATTTGTCCTTATGTTAGTTTGACTTTACAAATTGCATACCCTTACTTTGCAATTGGTTGGAATCTGAATGGAGTGTTTTTTGTATTCTACAAATTTCATATTTAAGGAAGTCGGAAGCAAGTTTTTTTTCGATTGCGAACAGGTTTTCTCAAATCAATTTCTATTAATTGAAGTGGTTTCCATTGGTTTGCTGAGTATGCTGTTTACATTCACAACTCATTTATTTGCAGGTTTTGTTTTATTTTCGTTCTATTGTTTTTTAATTTATAAGTTTGCTGAGTTAATTTTAAGTTTTGTTTATAAGTTTTGCTGAGTTTGCTGCTTCCTTTTCAAAATTTTTAGTTATTAAATTTAGTACTTCATCTTATATCTAGTACTTTGTTTTTTAAACAAAATTTTTTAAAACGGACAATGCTGGTACCAAGCCCAGATAAAAAAGTTAAGGGGATTTTAAAAAAAAAATTAGGCCCCCTCTATGAAAAATTTCTAACTCCGCCACTGGCAAGATGAATACCACCAATGTGCTTCGGTGCTTCCATAATTATTTTCTCATAATGAACAGTCGAGATTGAATTCACATGTAGAATAGTTTTTTTTTTTGTGAGGTATACACACAGAAAAAATCAACCAATTGATTGGCATGGTTAACATGATACACTTTTACTAAGTCGCCTAACGAGTATAAAGAGATGATAGCCAACAGAAAATAAATTGTGGTTGCATGAAAAATCAGATTAGTGAGTGTTGAGTCAAAAGATTATTGAGCCGAGAGATCTTTAACACTTTTGGAGGAGAGCATGCAGAGAAAAAAATTAAGCGATGTTGTAGGCAAAGAAATCGATACCAAGAGAGATCGATGCCAAGAATGATCGACGTCCATGTAATCTTTTGGACATTCCAGATGTGAGAGCAATTGGCAATATACAACAACAACAACATCAAGCCTTTGTCCCACTACGTGGGGTTGGCTACATAAACCCTTTTTCACCATTGTGTCCTGTTAAAAGTCAAGTTCTTATTTAAATCTAATAAAGAAAGATCATTTCTAATATTTTCTAACCAAGTCTTTTTAAGTCTAACTATACCTTTCTTAACATAAGTCAAATCTAATACCTCGACTTTCCTAACCGGGTCATCGGAAGGCTCCGTTTAATGTGACCAAACCATCTAAGACTATTCTCTCTAATCTTATCTTCCACTGGAGCTACTCCAACCTAATCTTTGTATATGCTCATTTCGTATCATATCTCTAAGGGTAAAGCCTATCATCCACATAAGCATCCTCATCTCTGCAACACTTAACTTAGTATTATACTTCTCTTTTAATGGCCAACATTCGGCACCATAAAGCATTGCAGGTCTCACCACCAACTTATAAAATTTTCCCTTAAGTTTGAGGGGGACTTTTCTATCGCACAACAAGCCCAATGCATTCCACCATTTCAACCATCCAACTTGAATTCTGCTGATAATATCCCCATCTATTTCACCATCACTCTGAACAATAGATCCAATATATCTAAAACGAGAACTCTTATTAATGACTTGATCGCCCAAAGTCACAATCCCCTCACTAGGTCTATTATTACTAAAATTACACTCCATATATTCCGTTTTAGATCTACTCAAGCGAAAACCTTTAGACACTAAGGTTGACCTCCATAATTCAAGTTTATCTTCAACTCCCTCTCTAGTCTTATCAACAAGAAAAATATCATCATCAAAAAGCATACACCAAGGTACATCCTTTTGCAAATGTCTAGTGAGAACATCCATGACTAAAGCAAAAAGATATAGACTTAAGGCTGATCCTTGATATAATCCAAACGAAATAGGAAAATACTTGGTCAAACCACTTGTGTTTGAGCACAAGTACTAGCTCCTGCATACATATCTTTAATGATTTGAATATAAGCATTATTAACTCATTTCATTTCAAGAACTATCCATAGCAATTCTCTTGTAACTTTATCATATGCTTTCTGTAAATCAATAAATATCATATGTAGATCCTCCTTATTCTCTCTATATTTCTCCATCAAACCTCTTAATAAATGTATGGCTTCCATAGTAGACCTACCCGGCATGAATCCAAATTGATTTTGAGAAACATTAGTCTCATGCCGCAACCTACGCTTCATAACTCGCTCCCAAAGTTTTAAAGTATGACACATTAACTTAATTACTCTATAATTCGCACACTCATGTGCATCACCTTTATTCTTAAAAATAAGAATTAACACACTCATTCTCCACTGATCTAGCATCTTTTTAGTCTTCAAAACAATATTAAAAAGTTTAGTAAACCAAGAAGTTCCTTCATCTTCTAAGCATTTCCACATCTCTACTGGAATATCATTAGGTCCAACAACTTTTTCACACTTCATTTTCTTTAAAGCCTCTCTAACTTCGGTTTTACTAATACACTGATAAAAACAAAAATCTTTATTTTCATTTAGAGTGCTAAGGTCACTAAAGTCAATCGTACTTTCATATTTTTTATTAAAAAGTTAAGCAAAATATCTCATCCACCTTTGTTGAATATCTTCTAAGAAAAATACTTTTGATCTTCATTCTTAATACACTTCACTTGAACAAAATCCTTACTACTCATATCTCTTTGTTTGGCTAATTTATACATATATCTTTCTCCCTCATTAGTATCTAATATATTATATAAATCATTAAAAGCTAAGCTCTTTGCATTGAAAAAAATTTTCTTAGATTCCTTACAAGCCTCTTTATAGCTTTCCTAATTATCAAATTTTTTACATCTAAACTAATTTTTATAACAAATCTTTTTATTTTGTATTTTTTCTTGCATACTTGAATTCCACCACCAACTATTTTTACTATTAGGAGATTTTTCCTTCGAAGCTCCAAGCACATCTTTTGTAATAATCTTAATATCACTAGCCATTTTTTCCTACTGCCCACATAACATTAGCATATGCACAAAAAAAATCTTAAGATCTAAAATCTTACTCTCAAAAATACTTTTGTTAATATTCTTTAAATGCCCTTCATCTAATCCTAGAAAATCGTTTTAATTTATTTTTATTTTCTGTCTCTTTATCTTAAAGTTCAAAACTAGTAATCAATATTTGGTGCATAAATTTTCACTCGCAATAACTTTACAATCTTTGCAATTTAAACAATATAATTTTCTTATAAGAAAATAATCAATCTGCATTTTATTATATCCATTTTTATAAGTGGTAAAATGCTCATCTCTTTTCTTAAATAAGGTATTAGTTATTAAAAAATCATAAGCTAAAGAAAAATCTAATATGATCTTACCACCTTCATTTGTCGTTCCAAGCACATTGCCACCAAGAATGCTTTTAAAATCTACCTCTCTACCAACATGTCCATTTAAATATCCTCCTATAAAAACCCTTTTTTCAAGAGGTATCTTTTATATTAATTCTTCTAAGTCATTTCAAAATTTTAATTTTGAATTCATATCCAAACCTACTTGAGGAACATAAGCGCTTATAATATTAACAATCTTAGCATCAACAATAATCTTTAAAGCTATAATTCTATCTTCAATTATGTTAATTTATATAACATCATCCTTATAATATTAACTCTTATCTATAATCACACCTACATCATTTATAATACGACTCCTACCCGAATACTATAGTTTATATCTTAAACTATCAATCTCTTTTCCAACTCATTTAGTTTCTTGAATGCACAGAATATTTATCATCCTAAGAATCATAATATATATTAATTCATTTAATTTCCCTATAAGGGAGCCTATTTTCTAAGTTCTTATCCTATTTTAGTTTCATGGACTAACTTATTTGACCACATTCATCCTTAATATGGGAACCCTTGCCTATTTACCACTGCACTCGACGTCGGTGCAGTGGCCCTTGCAAACTTGTCGCTGTATTCAGGCCATACAGCGCGTCGCTTCCAGGGGACGCACTAGCATTAACACAATTTTTAAAGGATTCATGTCATGATTATTCGACAAGTTTTACGTTGGATGTTGAATACCTAACGCAACCCTCCACTTTTCTCATCCAGAACTTGGAACCTGACAACGGCAGTATAATCAAGCAAAAACTATATTTGCACCTTCAAAGGAGAGCAGCAATCTCTCGAATGAGCTCTCTCAACGACTGTAGACCAAACGAGAAGCTCTTAGCAAGAAAAGACACTATAGAATGATCTGCTTGCGACGAGGCACCTCGTATATTGGAGGATGAGAAAGAATGCTCTCAGATAGACGAGGACTTAAAATTGTGGTCTTTGATGCCATATCAATCAAATTACTTGCCCTCTTCTAGATGGTCATTCTCATTGTATACAAAGTATAAGGTATAATACAATACATTGTTCAAATGATTTCAACAATCAAATCAATCCTAGGAATCTATAATGTATTCCAAAAAGACAAATATATGCATCTATACTAATCAATTACATGTATTTACAGTTATTATTAGCAGAAGGTTAATTATAGCATATACAGTTGATACCATCGAGATCTCACACATACTAATAGTACTCTCTCTAAACAAAGTAGAGTTGAAATCACCTTTGTTCCAAATTAGTGATAAAAAACACTACTCCAATGCTAAAAAAGAAACAAATAACCCAAAAAATGAAAACTATCAGCCTAAACCTTCATATTCTACCTCCACAATCATTGCCGCTCCACTAAATTGGCCTACAGACAAATCACTTTCTCCCACCCACATCACTACTCGTAAAAAAGCATTGTTATCCATTCATAAACTCCATATATAATTGTGATACTGAATAATGTCTTCCTCTCCCGCTACCTGGTTGCCCTTAAAATCCAAAGCCCTGCTTTGCTTGACAAAACACATAACCATGACCTTAAAAAAGGTGAAAAGTAAATATGGAAAACAAGATATTGTTTCCTTTGACTTCAATCACCATCAGGAGTTGCACATTTATTGAAGATAGCAGAGAAGCATAAGGAGGTGGATAGATCACAAACCATCTCATCTTTCATAATTTCTCAATCACAATCCCACGTTGTTTTTCTTCTCAACTGGATTGGATCAGTTCAAATAAACCCAGTCATGCTATCAACTTGCCCAAAGTACAAATTTAAAAAATGGCTCTACCTATACTAAACCAGACTTGAGTTAAGGGCGACAAATAGCCACCACAAAGCTCATTCTAAGATTCTCCTGTGCATATAATAGACAGCAGAGATGTAGAAAAACAAAATTGCATTCAACAATGATATTCCCGTGATATATAAGACAATTATTTTTGCCTGCATGTTTTTTCCAAGAAGATTTTTGGGTTAAGGTTATATAATTCCATAGAAATTTTTCTTGTGCGTTCTTAGTTCTCTTTCTCGCACTTTGTAGTTGCTAGGTGAGGACAATATCATATGTCCTGTTATGATGCTAATTCTACAAAAATTATGTCGCATACAATCATTGCAAAACATGGGTCCCAACATATGCCATATATGAGAGGCTTCTTCCGGTCATGTTGCTGATTAGCAACAAGTTTTGATTGCATCAATAGACATACTAAATTGTATAAGCGTCCAAGGCATGGACAATGGACTCATTGATATGTAGAATGAAAACAATGGTTTAAATTCACCATCAAATAATAGAGGTTGCTGAACATCTATTACTAGTTACAGAACCGTAAAAGAAAATTATAGAAACATTCAATTGTGGAAGTAGAGAGCTTTGCCAATAAATAAAAGAAGAATCAGTGGAGATGAGCATGTGATATCTGATCATACATCAAAACAAGCGTGTCTTTATTGCATCATCATTAGCATTTGTACCTTGGGATAATAAGCCGGTCCCAGGGGCAGTTTCGAAAGGATCCAATCCTTGACATCATCCACTCCATGTCCATATTTTGCACTCACAGGTATGATATCATCAGCAAATGTGAATTTCTCATACCACTGTAGCATATGACAGCTTTAAACCATGAAATCATACACAGCAATAAATGAGAAAATTAAAAACTTCAAAATAATAAAAAAGCTTTCAACCATCACAGTTCATCGTAACACCAAGATTTATAGTCTTAGTGCTTAAAAATCATGAACATTTTGTTGGTGCTACCTCAAGCCTCTTAGCAATCTCCCCAGGTTTAATTAGATCCTTCTTATTCAACACTACGAGAATAGGAACTTTGTCTTTGAGAGCACCAACACCTTCTTCAAAAATCTCATCAATCTAAAAAATACCAATAGGTGAATTATGAGCATTGTGATTTCAAGCTTTATTTACCATCACATTTTTAACAGTAGAATGTATACCTTCTTAGGAACCTTAGAAGCATCAACAACAACAAGCACACAATCTGCATTAATTGCAGCTGTTCGAACATTCTTCATCATCATAGAATCTAACTTGTGCATTTTCTTTTCAATGACACCAGGTGTATCATATAGTATGATCTGCAAACTAACCATAAGTTCAAATACTAGACTGAAAATTGAAGGAAAAAGATATTGAGATTGTTAGAAACTCAATCAAAAAGATCAGGTCAAGAAAGACCAATACCTGATAATCAGTGTCTGAACATATACCAAGTATTCGATGTCTTGTAGTTTGAGGTTTATCCGTAACAATGGAGAGCTTCTGCCCTATCATTTGGTTCGAAAGAGTACTCTTTCCTACATTTGGCTTACCTAAAACAGCTACATATCCTGCATTTATAAATAACGCTACAACTCAATTCCTCATAAAATGTAACTTCCAAGTCTTCCAGTCTTTTTTTTTTTTTTCAAATAAAAATGAACACCTGAATGCAATATGTAATCATAAAATTGCATCAGCAGATTATAGAAACATATATCACTACCACAACAAAACTGAAAGTGAATAAGCAAACACGCTCCTGTTGTGTAAACTTGGAATAATGTGCAGAAGTATAACAAGAAACATATGTACCATTCTACATGAACAATCGAGAACAACAAAAGACGGAGTAACAAAGCCAAATATGATAATTCAATGTCAGCTCGAAATTCTCAGTGCTGGCTTAAATAGTTGCACTTAATGTCCCAACTGAGGTTGAATGAATATGCACGCTCATAAAAAATTCTAGAAATAGATTCCATTTAAACAACAAATAGTTGTAACAACTTCCTTGAAAGTTTTTCACCATAAAATCAAATACCGTAAAAATAAACATCAAAACAATTGCTTCATATATTTCAATCAATTATTGCGAGAAACAGAGTGAACTTGATCAAATCGCACAGTCACCATATCAAACAATCACTTCTTCCTCTAATGCCTCCTTCATTAGAAATGCTTAAGAAAAATGAAAACCTGATTTTCAAGAACTTAACAAAATCATATAAGAATGGAGCTGGAGCGAGAAATAAACGAAGCAAGAACGGTAATTAACCACTGCGATGTGATGGGCTGCTGGAGCCATCAGAATCCAGCGCACCGAGCTCATAATCATCGAGCAATGCAAGGCTCCTATCGGGCTTCCCGGTCAGAGAGAGCAATGAAGAAGACGAATTGAAAGGCAACTGTTCCTCTTCCTCGCCCACTGCCTCTGTCATTTCTTCATCGTCTTCATCTTCAATCGGTCTCCTTGACTTCGAAAGTATAGTCCCGACCTTCCCCTCGAGGGATGAGAGTCTACTTCTGGCTCGGGCAGCGGATGCTTGGAAAGGGTTCCGAGGGGAGAGAGAGCAGAAAGAAGTTTCTCGGAGGAGTAAGCGAGGAGAAGAAAAAGAAAGGGAAACACAAATTCCTCGAACGCTAGCGGAGCAAGAGAAGGTAGCGAGACCGAGCTTCATTCTAGAGCGCGGGAGAGAGAAACAGCAAGGGAAGGGCTTTACATTATCCAGCGAATGATTTTGAAGAAGAAGTTGCCGGAACACAGGTAGCGCAATCCTACACAATTCCAAAAAATGTATATTAAAATTTATTTAAATTATATTTTTACATATAAATGAAACCAAATTATAAGTATTTTACCTATTTTTATTTTTTTTAAATGTATTGATTCATGTTACCAAGAATTTACTTTATATGAGTTTGTTTGAAAATATATATGAATAAATAATATTTTATTCACTCAAGTTTTAAGATGTAATTAATAAAAATTAACAAGACTTCATCCAGACGTAAATCTTGATTCATATTGGAATTAAAAAAAATTTCAAAATTATCTTCAAACTTCAATTTTAGCAATTTTATCATAAAACTAAATGCCCAGATGAGATGAAACTACCAACACCAAAAATAATTTGATCCACCTCCAAATGTGTGCAAATCAAATACTTAAAGCGTAATAGTAAACTTTGAAATATTAATTGCAGGATCAAATGATCTCCAAATCTTATATGTTCATTGTCGAATTGAGTTTACCGATGAGATAAATCCAACAAGCTACAAATACTTTTTAATTCTAACATTATTTAGACACTTAAATAATGGTAGAATAATTTATGATTGAGGTATCAATATTGGTTGTCTGATAGAGTATTCTTGAGATGTCACTCTATTGGACATGACACTCTAATATATATATCTGACTATCTATATGAGAGAGAGCTTAAACCTGTAGCTTAAAATTGAAGAGAACTTAGCGGGTTGAAAAATCTTTGAGCTCCACCTAAGCACCATCATTAAACCACCCATTATCAAGCCACCACCAACTTGGCAACGTTGGACGGGCATAGATCACCGCCATTATACCACCACCAGATCAGTGCTATTTGTACCCCCTATTGTCAACCAATCATCATTTAAACTTTGTCGTTGTCGTTGAACCATCTCGTTTTAACCACTGACATCTAATAGCCGCCATCAAAACACCACCTGATTGTCGCTAACCACCACTTGATCACCATTATTTGGCTACTATTGTCCAACGACAGTTCTCCAACCACCATCGTCTGATTATGGTCATTCAATCACCATGATCTAACAATGGCCATCTAATCACTATCCCCTATGATGATCCTCTATCCATCAACATCAAACCACCATCATCCAACTACGATCTTTTGACCACTGCAACCAACTATGTTCATTCAATCTCTCTCACCTAACTACAATTCTCTAACCTCTGCCACCCTATTACAATCCTCTAATTATCATCGCTCAGTTATATTCCTCTAATCGCCATCATCACCTACACTCCTTAGACCACCATCCCCCGACTATGGTTCTCAAATCATTATCACTCGACTACAATCCTCTAAACCTCATTACCCTGCATATTTATAGCCATAATTAGTATAAAGTTAATGATGTCTTATATTGCATCAACTTATTTCCCAATCATGAAAAATGGCATCATTTGTAAATCAAATACTTAAAGCCTAATAGTAAACTTTGAAATATTAATTGGAGGATCAAATAATCTTCAAATCTTATATGTTCATTGTCGAATTGAGTTTATCGATGAGATAAATCCAACAAGCTACAAATACTTTTTAATTCTAACATTATTTAGACACTTAAATACTGGTATAATAATTTATGATTGAGGTATCAATATTGGTTGTCTAATAGAGTATTCTTGAGATGTTACTCTAAAGGACATATATATATATATATATATATATATATATATATATATACTCTAACTCATTGCATGACTAATAATTGATAAAAATATATTGACAATAATTTTTCTATTTTAATGGCCTACCAAAATGAATTCGATCCATATTTGTTCATGGGTGTCACATGACCTTACTATTAAGTTTAGTTGGCTAGAACAAAAAAAACATAATAGAGAAATAAGTGAGTGTGGAGAGCGAATGGGCAGAAAAAAAATCCATGTACAACAACAACAACAACAAAAATAACAATAAACCTTTATCCCACTACTTGGGGTCAGCTAGGGATGTAAGTGAGCCGAGCCGGCTCGTGAGCCGGCTCGAACTCGACTCGTTAACGA
>NW_021319935.1:115518-122839 GCF_001605985.2 Dendrobium catenatum | reverse complement strand
ATAATAATAATAATAATAATAATAATAATAATAATAATAATAATAAATAATGATAATAAATAATGATAATAATAAAAAATATATATATTTTTTAATTTAACCAATATAATGTTATAAAATTTATAAGAGAAAATTTTTATTATTTATCTTCCAATATAATATTGATTTTTGTAATATAAATTGGAGTATAATCATGTATGTTATGTTGAACCTATACACTAACTTAGAGAAAAATAATAATAAATTAGCTGAAAGTTATCTAATTTAAAAAAAAAGAGAAACTTAAACCATAAAATATGCATGACAACTTGCATATAAAAGCTTCAAAGAGCCCAACACATATATCCATGGAAGAAAAGAACAGAAAAAAAATTTAAAAAATTAAAAATAAAAGCTATCATTTCCTAAAGTTGCTTGCCAGCTACATAGCCATCCCTGGACTCTTGCATCCATGCATTATCAAATCGAAGTTAATGCAAACCCAACTTATAAACCACTAGTCATTTCTTTCTCCATTGGATAAAACTTACGTCCTACTTTTATAGAAAGTAAGCACCATACATTTTTTATAAGATAAAGATATCATTCAATGAGTATCTTCAACCATTTGGGCAAAATATTTTTTTAGAGGGGTCAAAATTTTAAATTTGTCTTTTATATAGGCTTTATTTTTTAGGGTGGGCATTTGCCCACCCTGGGCTCTATGAGGATCCCACCCATAGTTAAAAGCAATAAATTGAATTAAATTGCAAAAACAAAATTTTTAATAATTTCATTTGAGTCATTATTTTTCATATAATCATTATATAATCATACCAATGTCTCTAATAATATTATTTTTATAATTATTGGTTATTAAACATGTATCACTAACAAACAAAATCTTGCGCCTCAATAAAATAAATGACTCATATGTCAAAAAAAAATATTTAACAAAAACAAATTTTTTAATAAAAAGAAACGGTTACAACATCAAGATGGCAAACCAGAAAAGAAAAAAAGGCAAAATACATTGAGAATTGGGCTCAGTATTTGGCCGAGGCTTCCAGTGCCCCATACGCCTCGCACGGACCATCCAGTAAGGTGATAAAAGCGCCCAGTATTCGACCAACTACGAAAAGCACCAAAGGTTGCCACCAGCAAAACGACGAGGACACGAGCCTCAGCCACATCATAGCCCCACTAATATGTCAAATTTAAATAGTTAATGTCTCAAATTTGAGACAACTTCAATTCAAAATGCTAACTTGTTAGTCCAAAAGTTATAAAACAAAGTTAATAAAAAAAATTATCACGTTTTCTCTCTTAATATTTATTTTCTTTTCTCTAATATTTTTATTTGATGCATTATTAGGAAATCCGTTCAATCATGCATGAATCATAACAAAAGTATGTGATTTGAAAATTTTCAAAATTAAATCTAGGATCATTTTAACTTTGATTTTTAAAAAATTATAATCTAAATGAATATTTTAATGAAATAAACAGATCGACAACAAAAGGGCTTTGATCTGAGACCATATGATCTTAAATTATGCATTCAAAGCATTGTTGGAAACTTCACTATAGTGCTTGAAAAACTAATCGATCTTCAAATATTATATGCTTATAATCAAAATAAAAGTCTGAATAAGATGAATCTAACAAGCTCAAATTTGCTCAATTATGATGTCAATAAAATACTTAAATATTTAAAGAATAGTCCTTGATCAAAGAAATCAATGTGGACCATATAATGGAATGTTCAAGAATTTTGGCTATAAAAATAAAAATGCGCTCCTAAAATATATAATTAGGTCACATTATTCACATAAGGGGAGCTTGGAGCTCGACCCGAGATAGAGTGGTAGAGAGCTCTAGTTAATTGTCCTCAACCGCCATTGCCACACCATTGTCACTCAACCACAACAATTCAATTACCATTATCCAACCACCATTATCTGACTACTATCATTTGACCACTATCATCGTGTTAATCGTTCGACCACTATCATCGACTGCATCTCCCAACCACCATCACCTTACATATTACATTGTTAATGCTCACCCACTTCATCACCAATGATTTCTATACATGAAAATTAACAAAAATTATACATGTAGACAATAATATTGACACAAACCATCGCCAACAAGGTTGATGCACAATCAACACTAAATTCAATGCAAGACATCATCAATAAGACTAATGCAGATCATTGACAACAAGGCTGATACTTACTGTTGGTATCAACCTTAATGTCCAAAATTGCCAATAAGGCTAATGCATAATGTCAATGCACTTAATCACCCAAAAATACTAGCACACAACATGAATACCAAGACTTATACTTGAATTCTTAGTCTTTGGTTTTGATCGGACAAATCACCAATATTCTCTTGAAAATAACTCAAATGTCTCAATGCTTCTCCAATTTCACTATACGAACCATCTTCTATATTCCATGTTTACTACATAATATCAATGCATTCTCTAATTACGAGGAAGAGTATCATTTATAACAAACCGCATACCAATGAAATCATTTCAACTGGGTAAGTTATATGATTTTTCCCATATGAGGATTTCATATAAAAATTCTTCTCTTCTATAAACTACTCGCAACCTATCTATCTATTCGTATGATATTTTTTTTTTTTAGAAAGTTAAAGCAATAAACTCTACTATTATAATTTCTCTTATTTTGTTTATAAGAACATGAGTCAATTCATCAAGTAACTAAAATTCATTAAATTGTGATCAAATTAGGATCTTAGGTTCAAATGCTTGAATTAAGCTCAAACTCAAATCAAAATAAGCTCAAATTCAACTTAACATTCATGCCCAACTCTATACCCATCACTTATGTGAAAATCATAATCATCCTCAATCATTTAATGAATTTTGTATTAGCACCATGTTATTGGGCTGCTTTCTACACATAAATATAATATTTTCTATTAGTCCATTAGTTTATTTCATTTGGTAGTCAAAGTAGACAAAGGAGAAGATTTTGAGAAGAAAAGAAGGGATTTTGAGCCACTTCAGATCATTTTTAATCGTCTACCCAGTTTAGAAAGTTATCAGGATCCAAGTATGTTAAATTATACCTATCTTAGTTTTTAAAAATATGGAGTTTTTTTTAATTAAATTTTTATTTCCTTACAAAAGAAATAAGGATAACTTTGCACTAAAAAAAAACTTCATCGCATAATGATGGTGGGATGTGTGTGAACTTATGCATGTAGGCAAGCAAGGCTTTATTATAGACAATGTAATGAATGCTTATGCTTGTCAATGTTAAGTTCCACTTAGATTTTTCTTGATATGTTAACAATAAAATCCCACACAAATTTATGCAAGTATACATATTGAATCAAATAATAAAGTGAGTAAGTAGAGTGTAAAACCCACGATAAAGTGTTTTGATTAATTCAACAAAACTATTAATGCTTACTTTCAATGCATAAATTATCCTATTAAAATACAATTAATATTTTTGAAGTTTCTATCACTTTATAAAAATAGTTGATACAATATTTAATAAAATATTTTAGATTGATGTATGCAACTATCATATTTTTCTTAATGAAACTCTTAATTGTAGATGTGATTTAGAGCATGTACATCCCTAGATCTCTATCAAGCTTGTAGGGATGAAAAGGATATTTGCTAATCTCCTACAACTATAATATATTCCTAAGAACCTAAAATAGTCAATCATGCTATGTCTAGGTATGCCAACATTATATCTCAATATTATTGATTGTTCTTGCATTCCTTCGACGAGGCTATATATCACACAAGGTTTTAACTACATGTATGGTCACTATATGTAATAAATGAAGAAATATATATAATTAAAAATATCATTAAATCTCTAACTAATAAGAGTCTTCATTAGTACATTAATATGCTCTTCACATTATCCATCCAAAATAAGAGATTTAGACAGACAAGAATAATTAATAAACAAACTCATTTTCATTATGTTCATAAAAGAATCAAAGTACAAAGAAAATAGTGGATTGCTACCAAAAACTAGGATAAACATCCTCCTATATACTCTTTCTTCCTTCACTTATAGAGTTTCTTCAACAAAACACAAACTAAACACTCCAAAAAATTATATATTATACTTTCCTAGCCTCCCTTAGATTTTACTTTGTGAGTACTAGATAAGCACACTGAAAAATACTAAATTTTATACAAGTGAATGAACTCCCCTACAAATAGAACAAAACATCTATTTATAGAAAAACATAGAAAGGACATTTGGCATTGTGGCATTAGGTGCAAGAAAAAGAACTAGCGCCTCAACATTGAAATATTTGCTCCACCACGGTGCTTGATGACATGGAATAATTTTTTTGTGAATAGTCATGATCTTTCACTAAAATAATGTGGCCCATATAAGTTATAACTACTATGCCACGGTGTTGTTAAAATTGGAGTGTTGCAGCACCCTAGTGGACAAAATTACACCAAGGCGTTGAAATGTGTGACATCGTGGAATTCAATTTCTCGAGAACCTGACTCTGCCAAGATGGATTTCTAACGCAACGGCACTTCGAACGATACGATACTGGATGTGTTGCCATTGCAGCGCTCACAATTAGAGAGTATGGCACTATAATATCTAAAAGTGATGCCTTAGCAATGTTAAATGTAACACATATGTAGTGTTTCTTATGGCACTACGATGTTAAATGTTTTTTTATAGTTTTCATCATTTTTTAGTTTTTTCTATACAAAAATAAATAAAATAATATATTTTCATTGAAATTCAAATGTATTAAATATTATATAATTTATAATTATCAAATTCTCCCTAACTTAAAATCTTGCTTGTCATCAAGCAAATAAGAAATCTTTACTTATGATTAATTTAATAACTAAAGTAAAAAAATTAATAATTTTAAACTACTAAAATATAATATAATACATCACAGTTTAAAAGTAATTGAAATGAATAAGGTTATAATTCTAATTTATAAAAAATCCTAATAATTATCCTAACCCTTAACCCTTGCCATTGCTTATTTTGAATTTATATGTTATGAATATAATCATTAACTATTAAATTTTGAAATGAATAATGTAGCTTTAAGGATTAGATGGGTTTGTAGTTAAGATTGAAATATATTAGTTTGTCATTGTTGCATCTTGGAGTATTCATGGCGGTATAGAAATATAAAGTTTAACATCTCAACTTTCGTAGACAGATCCAGCACGCAATAAGATAAAAAGTGAGGGTGCATCATTTATAGGAGACACCAAAATTTTTATGTGAAAAATCTTAAAAAAGGGAAAAATCATGGGGCCTAGCCCAGTTTGAATGAATGTACCAGTATTTGCAGTTGATTATAAATGAGACCCGTCATTAGAAGGAAGGACATGACTTTATGTAACAAATATACATCATATAAAGTGTGTTATACGATGGAAATAGGAAGAATCACTTTTATCATGTTTGCTTGGTATGAAGGGCAATAGTCGGTGGGCGACATAGGTCAAAAAGACTGTAGTCGATGGACGACATAAGTAAAAAGGACTATAGTTGGCATACGATGGAGGTCAGAAAGACCTTTATCTAGCGACAGAGGTTGGAATGATTGTAGTCGATGGGCAATGTATGTTGGAAGGACCATAGTTAACGGGCGACAGAGGTCATAAAGACTGTTGTCTGATGATGGAGGTCACAAGGATGACGTCAGGTAGAAGTCCAATGATTGATAGAAGTCCGGTGTCGGATAAAAGTCCGACGATTGTCCGGCGTCGGGCAGAATTCTAACATTGGGTAGAAGTCCGACATAATTTTGATGATGGGCGAAAGTCCAAGTTCGAGAAGGAATCCGATGACGAGCAAAAGTCCAATATTTGATAGGAATCTGGCGATGATCAAAAGTCCAATGCCAGATAAGAATCTGGAGACTGGTGTAAGTTTGACGTTGGGTAAAAGTCTATTGATGAACAGAAATCTGGCGTCAAATAGAAGTCTGGCGAAAGTCTGGTGACGAGTAGCAATCTGATGATGAGCGTAGACCCGATGTCTGGTAGAAGTCTGACATCAGTCGGCAGACGGGCAGAACTCTAGTATTAAATGGCAATCAGTCATAACTCCGGCATCGGTAGGCTGCCCGGTGGAAGTCTGGCAGTGGTTGAGGAGGAGTCTCTTCCTTCTCTTCATTTTCTTCTTGCTTCCTCACTTAATTCTGGCAACAGTTGGTGATCAGACAGAACTACAACATTAGTTGGCTACCAGGTGAAAGTCTAGCGGTGGTTGAGGAGGAGTCTCCTCCTTCTCTTCCCACTACGGGAAAACCCGTCATTACCGACGGATAATATCCGCCGCTCATACAAGATTTCCGTCAGATTTATAGGTTTTCAGTGCACTTTCCGGCGGAATTCCCTGAGCCAGTTTGGAGCACATCGATAAAAGTCTTCCGGCACAAAATATGCGTCGGAAACCTTTCCGGCGCACTTTCCGACGCATTACCAGCGCAATAAATGATGGCAGCCGTCGACATTTCGATCGCTGAATCCGGCACCATATGCGCCGGTAATTTGCGTCGTATGCATGCGTCGGTAATTACCGGCGGATAAAACACCGTTGATACGTCGTAAATAACATGCGTTATGTTTATGGCGCAAAATATGCGTCAGAAATTTTCGGCAAAGACGACGCCGGAACGTACGCCGGTAATTTCTGGCATGCGAAAAGACTCTGGTTAGATCGATGCGGTTCGTTGTATCGTCGTCTCCGACGAATTACCGGCTCAAAATCCGCCGGAAACCTGTAGCATTGACAAAAAAAATTGCCTTCCCAGCCAATAATCAGATTTTCACACCTGCAAACCTATACAAATATCTATCCATAATAGTTTATAACATTTCCAGAACAGTTTATAGCAATTCAAAGATGCACAAAAACATAAATACTCATTAAAAGAAACTGTTCAATAGTAACAATCAACTAAAAATACCAGATATTGTTCAATATTACAGGTTCAAATAAAATAAACAAGTTCATAAAATAAACTAAACTACTATGAATCCGTGGACTCCTCTTCAGCTGGAGCTACCTCTTTTACACTCATCTGCTCCCTCATTTTGTGTATTTCATCCAATAACTGATTGTGTTGCTCCTGCATCTACATTTGAACCCGTGCTTGCAACTGAGCTTGCCAATCAGCTTGTGATTTCCTTACTTGTTCTAGCTCAGCTTATATGGCACGTATTTGTTGAGCTTGCAAGGAGTCATGAGAACTGGATGTGAAACTGGATACAGTAGAGGAGGTCATCCCCTCGTATGCCTGAGCTTGCACACCTAAACCATAA
>NW_021319935.1:93140-115378 GCF_001605985.2 Dendrobium catenatum | reverse complement strand
CTGCCCCAAGCTGCATTCAACTCAGCCCATATATCCTCTCCAATCCACAATGGTCTCTTCCCATGCTTTCTAATATCTGTGAACATGTCACGCATCCGAGTAGACACACGCTTCTCAAAATTCTTTCTAATCTTGTCATTGTGTTGCGGCAGCCAACAAAATTCTTTCTGCATTCAAATACATATGATATATAATATATAAGATTTTTAGATTAAGTAAAAAAGAATAAATCATTTTACATAAAAAATAAAACCAAAAAATACCTCAAACTCTCTAAACCACATCTCCCGGACTTCTTTCGGGACTTTCTTCCAAGAAACATAAGGAGCGTCAAACCTGCTCCGTATGATGTCCCGTATTTTATGTGTCGGTTGTTTTGATGGGTAGAACCTACAAAAATAAAGTTATGTGAAACAAATATAAAATATAAAATAGAAATGTTCGTTAGCTTAAATAAAAGAGAATGTGCGTACGTGTCACCCTCAAGTGCTATCAACATTCTACCATCTGTCGCCTGCTCTGCTGCAGCTACTGTCGAAGATCCGGCTGCTGTCAAAAGTCCGGCTGCTGTCGAAGGTCCAGCTGCTGTAGGCTGATGAGATGGTGGGGGATAGTATGGTGGAGCATATGGTGGAAATGGATAAGTAGGAGGGGCACCAGCATATGGTGGGGGTGTGTAGTATGGGTAGAAAGTAGTACTCTGCCCGGGATCTGGTGAAGGAAATCGAAGGTCTGCTGAGTAAAACTGAGGGCTACTGGCTCCAAGAGTGGGTAAAGGCTGTGTAGCAGGCTGAGGCTGTGTAGCAGGATGAGACTGTGTAGCAGGCTGAGACGAGGTGGTCCCCTATGTACGTAATGTCCTAGCTGGTCTAACTGTAACTTTCTTAGTGCATCTGTTAAAAATGTTTTTTATCAATCCTCTACTAGGCTCTTCACCTGAAGCCATCTGTACATAAATAAAAAAGAAATATTAAAAATATGAGTTATAACAAAAATTTAAGAAAAAATAACGCAGCAGTAACAATAAAATAAATACAGTGAAGTAAAATGCAGGGAAGTAAAATAAAATGCAGTGCAGTAGCAAAAATAAATTTAATTTACCTTAGGTTGTTAACTCATCATTTGTTGATTCACTTTCATCAGATGATACACTCCCAGCACTATCAGATTCATCATTACTTTTCTCTATGGTTAGATCTACCTCATTTAACTGCAACTCGCTCTCATTAATTCTGATTTGGCCATCTACATTGATTGGGAGATTTTTTAAATTAGACATAAACTCTTCTTGATGTGCTGATGGTATCGAAGTGATTTTTTCAATTACTCCCCTTGGTTTTGTCTTCATAACTACCAGCCAATCCTGTTTGCCTCGTATTTCGCTTGGATAGTTAGCATAATAGACTTGAGTTGCCCGACTAGCAATGATGAATGGATCGAACTTTGCATATCTCCTAGCCCGCTTTACTTTTGTTATACCGTAAATTGGATGAACTTTCATGCCTTTATTTGGTACTGGATCAAACCATTCACAATTGAAGAGATAGACAGTGCTATTGTGACCGGGATATTCAACCTCTAATATTTCTTGTAATACCCCGTAGTATTCAGAATCATCCCCTGTATGGGTGTTCCCTCTTACACATACGCCAGAATTTTTTTGTCTTCCTACCTTCACACCAATTTTTTGTTTGGAATTTATAACCATTGACCACAAATATTTGATAACATTTTACTAATCTATTTGGTCCCCAAGCTAACTCAGATAACCTTGAGCACTGCGAACTGTCTTCAGTGTGTACCTTTAAATGTACAAGATGTTATTGTTATTAATATTAATTGCAGACATAACTCATTAAGTAAGACTAATTATTCAAAATATACCGTATTTTTAAACCAAGCAGTGAATTCTTTTTCCACTATCTTCTGGACTTCTCCTTCTTCTGATGTACTAAGACTATCAATGAACCTCCTACAAATTAACATCTTGAGTTTAGATCAAATTTTAAAAGAAAACAAAAAATATAAACAACTTAACTCATACTTACTCGAGATACGGCTCAACTTCATCACAATTAAGCAAAATGTATAATGTGATAACTGTCATCTCCTTATCGGTCAAATAGCGCACTGTGCCAGCGCCTAAAGGTTCTCCAATTCCACTGAATACAGATATATTAGAGTATTTACCAACATTTTGAGATGCTGAACTTTCACCTGATTGAGACATTGTTTCAAAATAATACGAGCAAAACTGAGTTCTCTCGTATGTTAAATATGCTTCACAAATAGAGCTTTCGGATCGTAATTTATTCTTAGCGGTCTTCTTAAGTTTATTTAAATATCTCTCAAAATGATACATCCACCTATACTGAACAGGTCCACCAACCATAGCCTCATATGGTAAATGAATAGGTAGATGCTCCATAGAGTCAAAGAAGCCTGGAGGAAATATTTTCTCAAGTTGACACAAAATGAATGGAATTTGCTGCTCCATAAGAATCAAATTCTCTACATTTAATTTAGAAGAGCATAAATCTTTAAAGAAAACGCTTAGCTCAATCAAGGGCTTTAAAATCTGATCTGGTAGATAACTAAAAGCAGTGGATAGTAGACATTGCATGAAGATGTGACAATCATGACTTTTCAATCTGAATAATCTCCCTGATCTTATGTCAACACACCTGCTTAGATTGGAAGAATATCCATCAGGTACTCGTAGAGTCTTCACCCATTCACAAATTGCTCGTTTTTGCTCTAAAGTTAATGTGAATTGAGCTTTTGGTTTGAGAAATTTTCCCGCTCCACCATCCTTCAATTCCAAAGCTTTCCTTCTACAAATCTCCTTTAAGTCCATCCTTGCTTTTATGTTATCTTTCAATTTCTCTTTGATGTCCATAACTATATAGAAAATATTATCAAAAACATTTTTCTCTATATACATAACATCCAAATTATGTCTAATCAAGTTTGTTCTCTAATATGGCAACTACCAAAAAATACTTTTCTTGGTCCAATTATGGTTGACACCATATTCTGGCAATCTGAACTCAGCTAATGTTGGAGATTCCATTATGGTGGGCAAGAACTCTACTCTTTCAAAAATTTCTTCACTACTGAATCTTGGAGGAGGTTGAAACATCACCATTTTATTTTTAATAAACGCTTCTTTATTTATTGGAATGTTGCAGCACCCGAGTGGACAAAATTGCACCAAGGCGTTGAAATGTGTGACTCCATGGCATTCAATTTCCCGAGAACCTGGCACTGCCAAGATGGATTTCTAACGCAATGACACTTCGAATGATACTATACTAGATGTGTTTCCATTGCAGTGCTCACAAATAGAGAGTATGGCACTATAATATCTAAAAGTGATGCCTTAGCGATGTTAAATGTAACACAGCTGTGGTGTTTCTTATGGCACTATGATGTTAAATGTTCTTTTATAGTTTTTACCATTTTTGAGTTTTTCCTATACAAAAATAACTAAAATAATATATTTTAATTAAAATTCAAATATATAAAATATTATATAATTTATAATTATCGAATTCTCCCTAACTTAAAATCTTGCTTGTCATCAAGCAAATAAGAAATCTTTACTTATGATTAATTTAATAACCAAAGTAAAAAATTAATAATTTTAAACTACTAAAATATAAAAAAATACATCACGGTTTAAAAGTAATTGAAATGAATAAGGTTATAATTCTAGTTTATAAAAAATCCTAATAATTATCCTAACCCGCACCCTTGACATTGCTTATTTTGAATTTTTATGTTATGAATATAATCATTAACTATTAAATTTTAAAATGAATAATGTAGCTTTAAAGATTAGATGGGTTTGTTGTTAAGATTGAAATCCATTAGTGCATCATTGTTGCATCCTGGAGTATTCGTGGCGGTAGAGAAATATAAAATTTAACGTCTCAAGTTTTGTACACAGATCCAACACGCAATAAGATAAAAAGTGAGGGTGCATCTTTTATAGGAGACACCAAAATTTTTATGTGGAAAATATTAAAAAAGGGAAAAGCCATGGGGATTAGCCCATTTTGAATGAATGCACTAGTATTTGCAGTTGATTACAAATGAGACCCTTCATTGGAAGGAAGGACATGACTTTATGTAACAAATATACATCATATAAAGTGTGTTACACGGTGGAAATAGGAAGAATAACTTTTATCGTGTTTGCTTGGTCGGAAGGGCCATAGTCAGTGGGTGATGGAGGTCAGAAAGAATGTAGTTGGTGGGCGACTTTAGTCAGAAAGACTGTAGTTTGCGAACGACGGAAGTCAGAAAGACCTTTGTCTGGTGACGAAGGTTGGAATGATTATAGTCGATGGGCTACGTAAGTTGGAAGGACAATATTTGATGGGCGATAGAGGTCATAAAGACTGTTGTTTGATGATGGTAGTCACAAGGATGACGTCAGGTAGAAGTCCAACGATGGATAGAAGTCCAATGCCAGATAGAAGTCCGACGATTGTCCGTCAACGGGTAGAAGTCCGATAGAATTCTGATGATGGGCGAAAGTCCAAGGTCGAGAAGGAATTCGACGATGAGCAAAAGTCCAACATTTGGTAGGAATCTAGCAATGGTAAAAATTCCAGTGTCAAATAAGAATCTAGAGACGGGCGCAAGTCTGGCGTTGGGTAGAAGTCTATTGATGGAAAGAAATTTGGTGTCAGATAGAAGCCAGGTGAAAGTCTGGTGATGAGTAGCAATCCGATGATGAGCGAAGGTCTGATGTCTGGTAGAAGTTTGACGTCAGTCGACAGACGAGCAAAACTCTGGCATTAGATGGCAATCAGGCAGAACTCCAACGTCGGTAGGCTACCCGGTGGAAGTTCGGCGGTGGTCGAGGTAGAGTCTCTTCCTTTTCTTCTTGTTTCCTCGCTTAATTCTGGAAACAATTGGTGATCAGACAAAACTACGGTGTTAGTCGACTGTCGGGTGAAAGTGTGGCAGTGATTGAGGAGGAGTCTCCTCCTCCTCATCCTTTTCTTCATTGCTTCCTTCTATTCTCATATTGGGCCTCCTTCCTTCCCTCTCTCTCCTCTTTCAATGAAGAATGAGATGTCTATTTATAATTTTTGGAGAGTGGCATGGCCTATAAATAGTAGGAAGATCAAGGGAAAATTGTGAGTGGTTTGAATGGACGGCCGATGTTGAATCCTTTAATCATAGATTGTTTATTAGGCATTTGAATGTCTTAATGATATCAGAATTTGCCAATCTTGGGCTTGTTGGATTTGTCTCGTCAAGCCTCTTAATTTGACTATAAGCATGTCACGTTTGGAAACCGTTTAGTAATCAAAATTATGGCTTAAATCTTCTGAATGTGCTTCGGGTCTTTGATTTGGATCCATTTGGGCTCGGATTGAGTCAAACTTGGTGTCGTTGGTTTTATATTTTTAGACGTTCAGTTTGACTATAAGTTTGCTAAAATTGGAGTTCATATTGTTTCTGAATTAATTTTTGAAGTTCACAACTTGATTTTGCCTCGAGAATTGTGCCTGATCAAGATAATTTTTTGATGATATATCAGTCATCATATGTACTATATTTTAAATCTTATACTTTGTGTATTTAAGTATAAGATTATAGTTTGACTTTAAGCTTCTAACTAATACTAATTTTTTAATGTACTTTCATCTTTTCTTTCTTTTTAGAACTCTTATCATAATTATTTTCTTTTCATTTGCATAGGTTACATTGTTAATAAATTTGAATATTATTTTTGCTTATAATCACTTACAATCTTAATAATTTTAATGTAAGGATTTAATAAGATCACTAGTTCCAATTTCAGTTACTATGATTTCCAACTTTAAAGTACTCCTACCTATTTATTTTAACCTTAATTACTCATCTTTCAATTCAAAGGTTAATTTATAAATGTATAACTTATAAATTGAAATTAAGTCAATAACTTAAATGATCTAAATTAGTTTATTATTGGTTTTCTAATCTATGAATCATAATATAATGTTCACTTAAATCATAATCTAAGTTTTATTATTATTCTAATTTTACATATTTTTTAATTATCATTTTTATTCTAATTAAATAAACAATCAAAAAGTGTAGATGTTAATGGAAGACAAAGTAACAATGTAAGCTTAAGGGAAATTAAATCAAATGTAAATGCAAACAAATTTAAAATATAGTTAGTAACACATGTTTTTTATATGAATGATAAAAAGGCTCAAAACATGTGTTATATATATAACTAAATAATTTCTATTGGATAACTAGTGCTTAAGGCACCACTCTAACATAACAATGCATTGGTTTTCATGCCATAACAAACATAGCGAGGAACTAAAATTATGACAAACTATCACATCACTGGGATCTCCCCAAAGGCAAAAGAACTTAAAATGTAATAAAAGAAAAATATGTTATAAAATAAGGTTAGCATTCACACTCTCTCTACTCTCTCTACTCTCTCTAGCTTCCTAACTAGCAAAATCAGGATTTTCCTCTTCCTCCTCCTCCTCCTCAGTCATCATCATCATACGTATGGTTTCAATATATGACTATTACCTTTGAAAATATGAAAAGATTATTTATCCTAAATTTTTATTGCACCATATGAATATATTTGAGCTCGGTCCATCCAGACTTAATTTTTCTATAATAAAATTTCTTTTGGGAATCGAAATGCCAAACATCCTGGCCAGAAGAAAATTCATAACTGAGAACCTTACACCATGCAATCTCTTCGTTTCTGCATTGTAAACCTTTGTATATTTGAAACTTTATTTCTAAATTCTTTTAATGTATTAACAATAGAAGAACTCTAAAGTTTAAAGTAGAAAATGATTCTTCATTCTCATAGATAAGTTCTTACTTCTTTAAGGAAGAATGCTTTCTCTTCTTTCCACCAATTAACTCATAAATGATGAAGAACAATCAATAAAACACACCCAGGAAGGACTCTTGAGATGTTAAAGAGACAAACAAAAATGACAAAGAAAACTAACTACAGTTAACCTTTATAACTAAACCAGCATAGTAGTTTATGATTTGTATGAGCATCGTAGCATTGAGTACAACATTGTAGTTTTTTTTTTTAATATAAACTATTAAACTATAACAACTATCATGGCATAAATAAACACAAAGATGGGTTGCTTTCCAAAAAGAGCTAAGTTTATAATCTTCATCCAAACTTACCTAGATTTAATAATTTGGCTAGGGTTCCTCACTACCACTCATCAAGTGATTTCCACTATGATCTTTTTCTTTCTCCTTTGGATTAACTTTAGTATTGCTAGGCAAAGATCCAAGAGGCCTACTACTAACTGAAATTGCAAGCTGGCCTTATTAACTTTCTAATTTTTTTAATATAAGCAGTTTAACTTTGCAATTGAGTTTCTAACTGCATAATTATACTTCAAAAGATGACTTTTTATTTCCAAATTAATTATTTCTATTTAATCATGGAGGATAAGGTCTAGGATTAATAATTGGTTGCTGAGGATTGTTCTAAATTTCTCCTTGACTATTTAAACATGAATTCCATTAATTATTATCACCAATATTATTTGACCAATTAAAATTAGGATGATTCCTCAAACTTGGATTATATGTATTGGAATAGGGATTATTTTATCTTGTAATTAAATTCATATTTTTAATCCTTTGCACACCACTAACTTCAATGGAATTTAAATCTCTATCTTCCAATTGCATAGATGATTCATATAATAATTATGAACTGATCCCTATTATGTTTAATTTCTTAAAAGTTGCTGCAACTTGTGCAGTTAATTTTGATAAAGCATCTGATTCATAAACTCTAGCTATTCTCTTAGGACAACAGGCTACTAGAAATTATTATTAGTAGTCATTTTGATAGCTTAAACATTAAAGATCCTTTAGGTGCAGGGTCTATGATTGCTCTAAGAGATCCTAGTAATCCATTGTAAAATGTTTGAATAATTAACCAAATAGGTAAGGCATGATGAGGGCATTTCCTAAGCATTTTCTTAAATATCTCTCAACTTTCATAAATTGATTCTCCTTCAAATTGGGCAAAAGATATGATTTTATTTCTAAGTTTGGTAATTTTTGAATGTGAGAAATACTTAGTAAAGAATTTATGAGCCAACTCATTCCAACTGGTTATAGAGCCTGAGAGTAAAGAATTCAACCATAACATAGTATTGTCTCTTAGAGGAAATGGAAATAGCTAAAGCCTAATAGCATCATTATTGACACAATTATACTTAAATGTTGTACATATTTCTAAAAAGCTGACAAAGTATAAATTGAGATCTTTAATAGGAGTTCCCCCAAACTGAAAATTTTGAACCATCTGAATTATTATAGATTTTAATTCAAAATTATTAGCATGGATAGTTCTATTAATACATTAATGATAATTTTTATCTACTATATGGTTAGCATAATTCCTAAGAGATCTAAAATGATCTTGATTTGATACTAGTTAAGGCATTTTCAAAATCTTTATAGTTTTTTTTAATTTTAGAGAGGGTCCTTTCTATCTCAAAATCAACTAACAAAGGTTCCTTTATAGATCTACAAAGTATGCAACAGTGAATATAAAATTAACAAATAAAATAGGATATAAGATACAAATAGGTATAAATATGCACTTATTACAAGAAGTTTGGTATTACTAGTAGCTAAAATCTACCAAAAATTATAAAATTCCACCATAAACTATGTATTTTTTGGTGAAAATGTAATCAACGATAAATCTTGCATCAAAAACCTTATTCCGTTGGAAAAGTTCCATCGAATTTTTTTCCAGCAAATTTACTAGTGGAATATATCAATTTAATTAGTTAATCAAGAGTCACTTTTACCAGTAGGTTATCAGCCAGAATTACTGGTGAAACTAGTCCGCCAAATATTCTTGCAGATAACTCACCAAAAAAGTTTAACGGACTAAGATTAGTGGAAATTTCCAACAGGTTATCTACTAGAATTGCAGTGAAATAGTTCCACTAGAAATTTGATACAATTCGTCGCATCTCCATTTATAGCAGAAAATCTACCAGAAACCTGTAGAAAAAATTAAAAAAAAAATAGCACTCCCTCTTACGTTTATGTTTTCTACAACACAACAAACACGTATAAAATTATACATATATTATATTCATTTAAACATTAAACATAAATAAATAGTTTAATAATAGATTTGATCATTCTAAGTTTATTGAACATTTATCAAACAATTTAAAATTAAACATACAAATAAAATATTCAATATATAAATGAAATGTTGTGAAATAAAAAAAAATTCTAATCAGAATCAGTCTCCTCCTCTGTTGATGTTGCCTACTACGTTCCACTGAACTGCTCCCTCAATTTATATAGCTCATCCAATAGCTGAGTTTGTTGCATCTGGATTGTATGCCAACTTGTGATTTCTCAACTTACTCTAGCTCGGTTATAAGGGCAACTACCTATTGGTTGTACAATGACTCCTAGCTACTTATTGAGAAGTTGGAGCTACCAGATGTTTGTCTCTCATATGCACAAGCTTATAAGCCTCTACCAGAAACCCGACCTTTTAGCATTCCTCTGACCACTTACGACGAAGTGTGATAGTTAAATGATTCTACTGATCCCTGAGAAGATCACTCACTTGCTCCTATATGACTCTCTTGAATCCGTGTATACTCATCCTGCAAAAGTTAATACAAGATTAAGCAATTTACAGATGAGACCTAAAATATTAAACTTATGTACTCACATAGGCTCTCTTTGCTCGCTCATCAATCCATTGCTGGTCCTCCTACCCTTATGGGTATGACTATGCAACTTAACATCACTTGGTTCTTTACGTACCAAATACCTTTTTCTATAATATACTTACATTAGTATTCATATGTAAGTAAATTATTAAAATCTTTTAAAATTTCTTACCAAACGTCGCCCGTACTCAATATTTAAAATTGAGCCCCTAAGATGAAGGGAACTACCCATGCCCCGAACATCATAAGCTCGGTTATGTCTATTAAGGTCTCTCCTCCATATACTCTCACTAATCCAAATATGTCGCTCGTCTGACTTTCTAATCTCTGCAAATATAGCTCATATGCAAACCAACCTACTTTTCTCAAAATTCTTTCTATTTTTATCATTATGCTAGGG
The DNA here is from genome assembly GCF_001605985.2 of Dendrobium catenatum. Classification (NCBI taxonomy): domain Eukaryota; kingdom Viridiplantae; phylum Streptophyta; class Magnoliopsida; order Asparagales; family Orchidaceae; genus Dendrobium; species Dendrobium catenatum. The sequence goes on along the minus strand of NW_021319935.1, from coordinate 105,232 downwards.
CAACCAATAAAAATTTGTATGTATTAAAAACATACAACATACATTATTTTTATTAGCTTAATTAAAAAAGATGTAATATATAATATTTTTAAAATAATTAACCTAAAACTCTCATAACCACATATCGTGCACTTGTTTTGGTACTTTCTTCCAAGAAAAATAAGGAGCATCATACCTGCTCCATATGATGTCCCATATTTTTTGCATCGTCTGCTTTGATGGATAAAACCTACATAAAATGTTATAGGTGAGAAAATATTTATCAAATTTTAGTAGCATATTAAGAATATAGTAAGTACGTAAGTATTACCCTCATGTGCTATCAACATATACCCCTATGATGTATTCTATGTTATAATTGGGGTGGAAGGTCCACCTGCACAAGGTAGAAGGGGTGTTGGGGGATAGTATGACAGGACATATGATGGATATGAATAAGTGGGAGGGCTTCCACGAGAAAGGGGTAGTAAGGTTAAAGGGAGTACTATGCATGGCATCTATCAAAGGAACGTGGGGTTATGATGAGTAGAACTACATTCTACTAGCTGGAGGAGTAGATAAAGGTGGGCTAACTTGACTCTAAGTAACACGTTAAATTTGTTGATACAATTATATATGATGAAACATCATCACCGATTAGATTTTTCATGACTTTTCTCTATGTTTAAATCTGTTATAAGCTATATTTTGACCCAGATAAAATTTTTTTTTGGAGTCATTATAAATCCAAATCATAAACCATCTTCGCCATAACCGATTTTACTAATATCTTTTAACTATTATGATTTATTTCATGAATATTTTTCTATAATTTTTAAGCTCAAAATAATTTATAGGAATTTATTATTGAAAAAATAATTAAATTAAATAGTAAATTAAGTAATTATATTATATTATATAAATATATCTTAAGTCACTAAAAATATTTTAAAAGCCTTTTACTTTCTTCATTTCGGCAACATAAAGCTTTTTAGGAAATTATGAGAGACATGTGAGAAGAGAAAAGGAAATCTTGGATTTGGAGGTTACGGAATGATTTTCGTTAGTCAGGCCAGTTGAGATATTTTCTTGACTCACTGTAAGGTACCTTTAACTTATTTTTTATTTCAAAGATTTTATATTTTTGACTTTTTTTTAGTTTAATTTATCTTTGTGTTACCAAAAAATATGAATAACTTTGTATTAGTAAAGCTTTTACCGCATAACTTTTTGAATGTTATAGAAATCATGATTATGAATATTTTTAGTATTTATTTAAGAATTTTTACTGAATGATTTTGAAAATACATTAATTTTTATCTAATAAAAAAATTATTTTGATGTCTAAAAATAGTAATTTTGTTCAATTAAAGCTTCAAAACATTATTTTATGTAATATTTAATAATTTACTCAAATTTTAAAATTATAAATTTTTACTTAGTATGATTTTTGTTATCTACCGTTAGTGCATTTTTGTATTTTTTAAATTATATTCAATTATACTTTATTGTTGTAATGCATTGAAAATGAATATGGATTTGTGCTTGAGTAGTGGATATGTGCTTGAGTAGTAACTGGTTGCTGTTACTGTTATAATATTATGATAATATATACATGTGTCATGAAAAAGACAAGTAAAGGCTGGTTGACCCATTAGTTTGAGATGTATTGATCTGTACAAGATGGTGGGTCGACGAACTTTCCTCTAAATAAAGTAGTTTGGTGTTATCCTCTGTTAATTCACGTGATAGCCAGAAATTCTTACTTATTTAGTGTGACTGCTAAAATTTATGTTCTTGGGGCATTATTCTTATTATTGTACGGATTTATTGTTAATACACGAATTTACTATTAGTATATTATTATATTGCTCCTACCACTGGATTATTATTATTATTATTATTGATTTAGATATTAATACTACTTAATACTACTAATTTACTATATTAATATTAAGCATGAGATATACTTAGCATGTGATATAAAATACATGGATAGCATGTGTATATTCCTATAGAATTTTATTACAGTGATTTAATTTCAATAGTCTTTATCAATATTTTAATTTGATTTATGTACTGATTGACATTACTGATATGATTATTACTTCATAGATTTGACACTCATATTGATTTACTACTTTATTAGCTTTCATATTGTACTATAATATTTTTCTAGTTATAAATTCTACTATTACTATAAGTGAATTTTATTATTTCTGCACTAATTAAATAATCATATGAATTTATCTGCTATGACTTGACTGTTGATATGTTTATTGCTCCTTTACTGTGATTTGAATTCAGTTATAGGTGTTCGTGACCTATTGAGATTTTTAGCCAATTATATGTGTTTAAATGATTTCAGGTTACGGTAGGGGAGCATGAGTGTAAGACAGGTCAGGATTCTTCGAATTCTATTTTTTTTAGTTATTCTTTTGTACTCAAGTTAGAGTGGTTATAATATAATTTTGTAGATCCTGAGTATTGTATATAATTTTTAGAATAAATATAGATGTTTACATTAATGTTTTGAATTATAGAATCTATTTTATTATTTATTACAGATAGATAATATTAGATAGCTCTGATGTTATTTATTAAAAGGTTAAAAGAATAATTATTCCTATTTATATTATGAGGTATCATAAAATCTACTTCCTCTAATTATAACTCAATTTGATTAGTTGCAATTTGGTTGTTCACATCATTAGCAAGATATTTTAAATTTACAGAAGCTTTCTTGATGTGTTGGTGGTATTAATGTGGTTTTCTTAGTGACTCCTTTAGGTTTGTTCTTCATAACTACAAGTCAATCCTAATTGCCTCATAATCTACTAGGATAGTTAGCAAAATTGACTTAGCTTGCTTGGCTAGCAATGATAAATGGGTCAAACTTCACATATCTCCTACCTCAATTTACTTATGTTATACCATAAAGTGGATGTACTCTTGTACCTTAGTTCTATATTTGATCAAATTAGTCATAATTAAATAGATACACATTATTTTTGTTATCTCGATATTCCAACTGTAATATTTATTGTAATACCCATAAGTACTCAAAATCATCTCCTTTGTTGGTGTTCCCTCTTACATAAACACCAGAATTATTTGTCTTCCTACCTTCACACCAAGGTTTGGTTAAGAATTTGTAGCCATTAACCAAAATAATTGACCAATTTTCACTAATTAGTCCCCAAGCTAAATCTAATAGTCATGATAATACAAATCACTTCCTTAAGTATGCACCAAAATGGTTGATCAAATATAGGTATATTAGTAACTTGTTTATTGACTAATATGTTAATTAATTAAGGCAAATTAGTAGAACTGAATAGTCAAAATTTAGATCCTAATGAAACTCCTACAAATTTTAAATGTTTATGATTTATTAGTAACAAATATATTTTTGATAGAAAATTCACTGGAATGATTTTGTCGGGTCTAAGTAAGCAAACATATTTTTTGTCAAAAATTATACTGGTAATTTTTGGTGTATTTTTCATAGGATATTACTGCATGTTTTGCAAAAATTGATGGATGTGTCGGTGGATTGGTCACCAGTAAATTTCCAATGGTGTATCCACCGCTAAGTTACATGCAGAATATTTGAAGGTTACACCGTCGCTTTTACCGTAGGATGTAATTCCACAAAAAATGCCACATATAAATCAGGGTTTTCTTGTAGTGACTTATTTTAATAATATAATTAAAATTATAAAAAAGAAAATTACTTCCCTGACAATAGCACCAAAAAGTTGATGGTTGAATGTGTGTAAACTTATGTTTGTAGGCAAGCAAGGCTTTGTTATAGTCTGTGTAATGAATGCTTGTGCTTGTCAATGTTGAGTAATGCTTAAGTTTTTCTTAATATGTTAACAATGAAGCCCCACTTAAATTTATATGATGAATACATAAATCAAGTGATTAGACAGAGTTTCAAACCCATGAGGAAGTGTTATACTTACTTTCAATGCATAAATCATCATACTAAAATAAAAATAATATTTTTGATGTTTCTATCACTTGATAAAAATAGTAAAATAGTTGATACAATATTTAATAAAATATTTTAGATTGATGATTGCAAATATCATATTTTTCTAATAAAATTCTTAATTATAGATATGATTAAGAGCATGTACTTTCCTATATCTCTATTGAGCTTGTAGGGATGAAAAAAATATATGCTGACCTCATATAATTATAATATCTTTTTAAGAACCTAGAATATTCAAACATCCTATATCAAGGAATGCCAATATTTTATCTTTATTTTTTTAATTGTTCCTGCATTCAATGAATACATCGAGATTATACATCACACTAGATTTTAACTACATATATGGCGACTATATGTATTAAATGAAGAACGAGATATAATTGAAAACATCATTAAATCTTAGAGAATAAGTGTATTCGTTAGTACTTTAATATGTTCTTCTTATCATCAATTCAAAATAAGAGATTTAGCTAGACATAGAATAAAAGATAAGCAAACTCATTTTTATCATATTCATTAAAGAATTAAAGTACAAAGGAATTAGTAAAATATTATCACTAATTAGGATCAAAGTTTATCCTCTATAATCCTTCCTTCACTTAGAGAGTTGCTTCAATAAAACACGGTCTAAACACTCCAAAATGTTGCATCTTATACTTCACTAGCTTTCTTTAGATTTTAATCTAAGAGGATAATAGATACGCACACTGAAAAATACTAAATTTTATAAAAGTGACTGAACACCCCTCACTATAGCAAAAGCACCTATTACCAGAAGCATTTTTCGACAAAAATTGATCACTTTCCGACGACTTTAGAATTTACACGCAGTTTTTCGACAAAAAATTTTGCCAGTAAAATACGCATTGGAAAAATTTTTCTGGTGGCCTTTTTCGGCAATAAAAAATTCTGGTAGCTATCCAGAGCCATTTGGCCGCTAGAAAATTAAAAAAAATTCAAAAAACCTTGTGCCCGACTGCCCGACCACCCAAGCTACACGCTAAACGCCTAGATGCCTTCCCGCGACTAGCTGCCCGGCTTCCCAAGCGCCCTACCAGTTAACCTGAACGCCTTCGGGCGCTGCCCGCTCTCTTCCCGCCGAGCTACTCGACTGCCTGCTGACCAGATGCCCAGGCACGTTGCCAGCCCTCCCAGGCGACTTCCTGCACTGCCTACTGCCTTCCCACCGAGTTGCTCCGCTTGCAGCCCGAATGCCTGCTGGTATGCCCGCGCCCGTGTGCTGCCTGCAGGATTTGATATGAGTTGGATTCAAAATTTATCAAACTTTCAACCATAATGCTACAGTACAAAATAAGTATGATTGCTTGCTTCTTTATATTTAAACTATATAATTACATAAAATTTATAATAAATTAAAAAACTGAAATTGAATTAACTAATTAATTTAATTATGTAAATTAAAATTAATAAAGATTATCATATAAAAAAAGTACAAAAAGGGCATCTAGCGCTACGACGCTCGAAAGTGTGGAGCTACAACACTTGAAAGTGAACTAGTGCCTCGATGCTGAAATGTTTGCACCGTCACAATACTTGATGACATGGAATAGTTTTTTAGTGAACAGTCACGACTTTTCACTAATATAATTTGGCCATTAGAAGTTACAACTATTATGCCGCGACATTGTAGAAATTGGAACATTACGGCGACCAAGTGGACAAAATTGTATCAGGCCATTGAAATGTGTGGCACCGCGACATTCAATTTCATGAGAACCAAACACTACCAAGCTAGCTTTCTAACGCTATGACACTTCAAACGATAATGTGTTGGATGTGTTTCCATTACAACACTCACAAATAGAGAGCATGGAACTGCAATGTCCAAAACTGACATCTCGACAGTGTTAAATGTAGCACAACAATGATGTTTCCTCTAGCGTGAATGTTCCTTCGTAATTTCATCATTTTTCAATTTTATTGTACAAAAATAACTAAAATAACACGTTTTTAGTAAAATTCAAACATAATAAATATTACATAACTTACTTTTATCACGTAGCTTTTTTTACGTGGTAGAGATTGTGATTATAAATATTCTATATATGTTTTTAGAAATTTGATACTAGGGTTTTTGAAATTTGTGTAATTTTTATTGAATAGAAAATAATTTAGACTCTAAAAAATAATATTGTAGTATGATCTAAGTCTTAAAAAGATGTTTTATATAATCTTTTTTAATTTAGTTATATTTTGAAATTATGAATTTTACTCTGTAAGAATTTTCATGGCCTATCATTATAAAAAAATTATACAATTCTCATATGACCTCATTAATTATGCTTTAATTGCAACAATGTGATGAAATGTATGTTTATATGATTGTTTTATGTGCAATTGTGAAGTTCTAGAAAGTGTTATTGTAAAAGAAGTAAGATATTCTTATGCCTATATGACATTTTTTGGTAGCTAAAAAGCTATGCTCTAGTGGCTAAAAAGCCATGTTATGATACTTATAAGACATGCTTTGATTGAAAATACCATATTCTAGTGCTCACAAATATGTTCTAGCGCTATAAGTACAAAGGGAGTTATAAGATGTCAAAATCCTACGAGATTCTATCTGAGTTCGGAGAAATATGTAATCTGTTATTCTGTGATATGAATTTCAATTCATTTGAATACTTAATAATTTTACTCTTTGGATAACTTTTATACTCTTATTATTTTGCTCAGCATAGTGATTTATTATACTACATGATATTTAAATTAAGATATAAAAATATATCATTTAGTGTTTAACATCACGGTGCTACAAACCACAGCACCACAACTTTGCATGCAGGAATTCTGGTTACTTAAGATTAGAGAAAAGCCACCTCGCACAATTCTAAGGCCGCTCAACTATTATCCAAAATTTTTATATTTTAAAATTAATCTATTTTAAATTTTTGGTTATTACAAACAAACTACTAAAATCTTATTCATTTCAACTTTATTTTATTACTAAATCATTTATGGAAATTTGTGTAAGACAGATTTATAAATAAACTATTAAAAAAAAAAAGTTTGTTGTAATAGACATGTGGCGTAATCTACCTTTCTCTTAAAGGCATAGAGTCACTAATCTCTTTGCACAAGTTTCTCATCTCTATATGGTAAATTATTTCAAAAGAAATTTTAGTTGCTTGGACACAATTTATCTCTCAGATTATATAAATTCAATGCAGATATCTCTTTCCTAGGATCCTTTATGATATTTTATTCACGATGAGTTCATTCTCCACCTCTCAATTTCAGGAAAAGTTATTACGTCCGGACAAAAAATTGAAAATTCGAACATATACTGAGTGCTCGGTACCGAGCTTCAGGTGACGTGACGTGTTGTTATTAGTCTCTGGACGCGTCGGTGTCCGGACACAATAATTACTCCAATTTCAGACGGACATCTTAAATCTCTAATTGATGGCCCAAAATTATCAGTCATGAAGCATCGTATAAAATACCCAAATCAAAATTTATTTTCTTATGGACAAATACAAATCTGAGGACTATATAGATTTTTTATAATATAAAATGGGATTAATTTTATCCTATAATATTTAATTTGTTATAAGTGAACATTGGACATAATTATTTCGTTTATCTTTTAAAAATACAGGGGTTTTAAGAATTTAAACATTCGGTGGTTAGAAAAATAAATTTAAAGTTAAATTTTAAAAGACATTGCCGTCGCCATGGGGTTTCAAAACAGGTTGACGAGTTGGGTTAGGATCAACCCGAAATTGACATGATTCGACTCAAGTCAATCCTATTCTAACCCATTTAATAAACAAATCAAAAAGACCAATTAAAATAAAATTAATAAATCAAAAAGACAAACTCGAACCGGACCTTTTAACATGTTTAATTAATTTTTTTATGACTTATTAGCAATAAATCTTAGGATATTTGTAAAAAATAAGAATACTATAACCACCTGTAAAAAAAATCAAGAAAAAAAATTAAACTAGTGTTTTTTAGGATCAAAAGAGGGTTCCTAGGTCAACCAAATCAGAATCATTTATCAAACAGGTCAAACCAAACTCAAATTTTCTAGGCAGGTTTGTATCGAACTAACAAGTCAGGTCATTTATTGACACCCATAGTTTGCCACCGCTTGTTAATAGTCATCACTCACCACTATCTACTCACCGTCGTCATCTCTATCACTGTTGTTATTCGCCACTATTGTTTCCAACTACCAACTACTAACCACCATCGTCATATTCCATCACATGTTGCTATTCACCACCATTATCGCCAACTATCACCCACAATAAAAATAACTATCAATCACCATTTATCCAACCACCATCGAACACCACCATTACAATCAGTCGCCGCCGCCGTTTAACTCCCATTGGCCGCCATCATTGCCAAACATAATTTTATTTTAAAAGCAAAACCCTAATTAAAAAAAAAAACCTTAAATTTACTTTAGAAATAATAAAAAATCTTTCAAATATAAAACCTCTACTCAACATCATATTTTAAATACATCTAATTTTCAAATAATTGCGTCCAAACAGTCAGTCAGCAACCACGCCCCAATTTCAACCGCCATTCCCTATCCGACGGTCAACGATTTCGATTCATCGTTTGAAAGTTAGAATTTCAAAGACTTGCCGATCGAACTCAGCCAACAAAACCCAAGCAAAATGTCCACGTGTCAGATGCTTAAACTGGTGTCATTACTGCTGGTGCAGACGACAAGTTTATTTCTTTCTATATAAATTGATCTCATCGTTGTGCTGTGCATGAGTTGAACTGAAATGGAGAAAGAGAGGAAGGGTCCAGTAGTGGTGACTGGAGCCAGTGGCTACGTGGGTTCATGGCTGGTGATGAAGCTTCTTCAGAAGGGTTATGAGGTTAGGGCAACAGTGAGAGATCCAAGTGAGTGTTAATGAACTCCCTCTATGATCACATTTCATTCTATTATTGTAGGTCATATCATATCATATCATGGCTAAGATTATTTATTACTAATGATTGAAATATATATATTTTTTCTTATATAAATGTATTTTGACATTAATTATAATCATGTGAAGATCTATTACTAACTATATAAAAATAATAATAATTAAGAAACAGAAAACTATAGGCGTATTTAATGACACTTTATACAAATTCTAACAAGAAAGCTATTGAATGTCAAAATACATTTATAATACATTTATAAAATAGTTTATAGTTTATGGTCATAATCTTAAATAAAATTCTAAATTATTTAGATATATTTTATTAGTGTGAGTATAACTTTTTTTTTTTTTGAGGAAACACGTCATTGGGGCCTACGCTAAATTTAAGGAAAAATACAAATCCTTAAAGAACCAAAAGCTCTCTAAAAAATACAACAATTGATGAAAAACCTATGAGTCATTGGTTCAACCTATTACAATAGAGCAGCAAAAAGAAAATTTAAAAATGACAAATAAAAACATAACAAGCAGGCAAAATCGAAATGGAGAACCATGGACCCACAAACAACTAACAGAAGCAGAAGAGTGACCATCCATTTAGGAAGAACCACAAGAGCCTCGAACAAAAACCTACAGTGGAGAAAGATCAGCATCCCAATACAAAGCAACACCCAAAACAGGGAAAGAAACCCCTAACCAAATATAACATAAGCATGTAGAAGGGAAGTCCATCCATATGGGAGGAAGCCACAGGAGCCACGAAAACCTGCAAGAGAAAATAGCTGCAACCCAACATGAAAAATAGACCCCCAACATCCAACACACACATAACCAAAACCCAAATATCATCGATTGAAGGTCTACGATTGGAGAAAGTTCCAATCAATGAAAACTGAAACAGTGCCGCCAAAGCCAAAAACTTCTCCAAAAATCATAGAGACGGTAAGCCCGGTGAGAATAGGCCTTGAGGGCTAGAAATTCCACAGCCTAGTAAGCCCCATATAGGGCCTCTACAAAGAGCGAGAGTTGGTAATACCATCCAAAAATTTAGGATCATGCACCCGATTTACCTCCAATCCGGCCATACGACCGGAGGTAGATAATCCAGAAAACACTAAACAATCATACATAGAAGGAAAATCAAAGAACTTCCCTAGAAGAAACACCCCACAAGGAGGGAACGCGCGAAGCCCCTAGCAGACGACCTATCTAGTTATCCAGCAACCATAGCAGCCCCGCAAGGGTGAGCGATGGCAAAACCCTAGCTGAGATGGGAGCTACTAAGTTTATCACTTAACTTTGACTCTAATGCTCCAAATGTGAGTATACCCCATAAATCTACAAGAAATATTTATATTGGCTTCTTAAATTTTATTTTAATATTTATATAAAAAATAATAAACTACTACTTTCTTATAAAAATATTTTTTTCTACACAATTAATTTTTATATCTTTCCCCTAAATGTAAGATTAACTTTATTATTGCTGATCTGTAATTTAAGAATAATTTAATTTTTTATTTCGATTGTCTCAAAAATTAAGGATTTCACTCTTTTTTAATATGATACAATCAAATTCATATAATTACATTTCTCCCCTCCACATCAAAAAATTATCAGCATTTATTGAGCAAATTTAATTCTTTCAGCATAATTACTAACCCTAATCATAAAAAAGCCATATGTTTACTATAAATTAATGCATAACCAGCTTAATTAGGCCCTCTAATTACATAGATTAATATATGTAAAATTTCAGCAAATCTCAAGAAAGTGAAGCCTTTGCTGGATCTCCCGCGCTCCAATGAACTGCTCAGCATTTGGAAAGCAGATCTAAATGGCACCGAAGGAAGCTTCGACGAGGTGATACGTGGCAGCATTGGAGTGTTCCACGTCGCTACTCCCATGAATTTTCAATCCAAAGACCCTGAGGTTTAGCTTTTTTCTTTTCTTTTTCTTTTTATAAATCGAACCAGCCTAAAATTAAATAAGATTTAAGTTGCTTTTTATTTTTTAATTCTTAGAGCCAATTTGAATGGCTTCAAAATTTTATAAACTTAGTCATGAAATTACTATGAGTAAAACTATTTTAATTCGAAAAAAAAAATATTTTTTCAGCATACAAATTTCTAAAATATAGTGAAAAAATAATAGTCAAATAAAATTATGATTAATGTGTAAAAATAAAGAAGAGAGCTAGAAAGCTGTCCTACGATTCTTAGATGAGCTATAATTAAAGTATTTATAAAATATATAGAATAAAAATTGATTCTTAATCTTTTCATAATTATCAATACAAATAATAATAATTATTATCTGCTTCATAATTAATTAAAATGAGTTGAATTTATGCTCTGAGTTATAATTAAATTTAGATTTATTTTGAGAGAAATCAAGTGTATGTATTTAGTATTCTAATTTATTGGTGTATTTCTTGCTGATATTGCATTTAAAATTTAATTTATTATTTAATATTAGAAATATAAAATTTCCCTTTAATATTAAGTTTTAATTTCAAAAATATTAACTTTTAATTTCAAAACTTAGTAAGAAAATATATGCTTACCTAAACTAATGCTTTGTTTGGGATAACTTTCTTACTGTTTTTTAAAATATTTTTCTTATACAAACATGAAACCAAAATAAAAAAATGATACATAATGAAATATAAAAATTTTGGAAAAAGTGCTATTAATATATTTTCACATGCATATTATTAATTTTATTTTCTGAAATATTTATTTATATATCTATAAAGCTAATATATAGTTGGATCGATGAGTGCAGAATGAAGTGATACAACCGGCAATCAACGGTTTGCTGGGCATCTTGAGGTCTTGCAAAAATGCCGGCAGCGTAAAGCGAGTGATATTCACGTCTTCTGCAGGAACAGTGAACGTGGAGGAACACCAAGCAGCAGCGTATGACGAGACCTGCTGGAGTGACCTTGACTTTGTGAACCGAGTCAAGATGACCGGTTGGGTACGTACGTAATTAAATGTTCTTTTTATTTTATCATAGCAAAACACTACAACAATAACAACAGCAACATCAAGTCTTTGTCACACTACGTGGGGTCGGCTACATGAATTCTTTTTCGTCATTATGTCCGGTTAAAATTCAAATTCTCATTTAAATCTAATAAAGAAATATCATTTCTAATATTTTCCTCAAAGGTTCGC
>NW_021319935.1:0-93040 GCF_001605985.2 Dendrobium catenatum | reverse complement strand
CCGACCCGTTGACCCAAATTGACACCCCTACTTATAGTAGCATAGAGCAATGAACCATGTAGCTAAACGTACATGAAGAAAAACAGTTCGAGTAAAGGACTAAAGAGATTGAAAAATTGTGGAATTAGCAAATAGCAAAATCCAAGCAATTGTGAAATGACTTGAATCAGTAAGAAGCTTATCCAATCCAACAACCATTAAGTTGTACATATATCAAATAAAATTAAAAGAATTTATTAATGAGTGGATGAATTACTAATTTGAGTTGGGGCACAAGGGTTCTGATTTAGACTTTTAAGTAGAACCATTCGATAGACTTCGCCTTTTACCGCATCTTAGGCTTCATTTAGGACCGCCTTCTTATTATTTCTTAAAGAAATTTTGTAGTATAAAATTTTTAATTTTTATACTAAAAAGTTATTTTAAAAAGCAATAAAAAAGTCATCCCTAACGAAGTCTTAATTGGTAGAAGAGGTGAAATTTCTATTAAATAACTTCCATTTGTTTAGGATAATTGTATGGATAAATTTATATATAATATTATCTTCATTTTTAATAGCTTTCTTATTATTTTCTAAAGTATTTTTTTAATACAAAAATTTATAATTTATAAAGTATTTATATTAAAAAATAAAAAAGAAAAAATTTGTTTTATAAAACAGTAAAAAAGTTATCCCAAACGAAGTCATTATCATAGCAAAATAAATTTAGCATTTTAACTAATCATCACTCAACAAAATGAAAGAAAAAAAAAATCAGTTGGTTGTATATCCAAATTTGTTCGTAGGTAACACCCAACCTTAGTAGACGAACTTTGATAAAACAACCTGAGAACTTGTATGAGAATGCAGAGAATAGAAGACTAAAAAGAATTGTAGTATAAGTGCTCAAATAATACATAAAGCTTAAAGGGTCAAAATATCCAAAACGCTCAAAGCGCAGCTGCTACAGTAACAGCGTGTTGACTGCGCTTTTACTGTAGGCAGGAAGAAAACCGGATGGTTCTCTCCCGTCCAGTGTCCACACACAATAATCTCTCCTTATCACGACATGTCAAGTATCTATTAGATACATGAAAGGTAGATGCGAGTCGTTGACTCATTCTAGTTGTGATAGAACTTTTGATGATAATTTTGTCTCACTAATGAATATTTAAAATTATTGATTGATTCAAACTTCAAATAAAAGCATTCTTTTAGTTGCTTTCACAGATTCATCAAAGAGACAAAAAGTGGCGAATAACAGCATCAGAAATCAAAGGAATGGTATCTGAATTTGACTCATCCAGTCAACGTAGAAATGATCGTCTTCTAGATGCTGTAATTTTTTGAAAAATAGCAACTTTCAAGGCTAAATGAGCGTAAGATTGTTTGTCATACAAAATTTTAGATTTTTTTTTTCGAATAGTTTTATGTTTCAATAAATTATTAACGACGTTTTACATAAATTAAAATTTATGAAAACTGATATGTTTTTATTGAGATTGAGCTAAAATTAATCAAAAATTTTGGTTCGGTCAGTTTATAAATTGTTTCTGATAGAACTTATTATGAGATCATAAATTCATCTTTTAGATTTTGTTTGAAATAGCTTTATTACTACTTCTTGAAATAATTTTTTAATAAAAAAATAAAAATTATTACACTTAGCCATTCAAATTCAAATTTTCTATAATAATTAAGGTTAATTAATTGAGTGATTAATTGTTACCATCAAGTTAAAAGGCAAAACGAATATGATTAGTCTGTTTTACTTTAAAAAACACTAAATTTTCGTTAAGTAAAGTTTTATTTTTATAATTCCTCCAAATGATTATCTAAATATTCCAATTAAACATTTATTTCTTTTTATTTATTTTTTAAATTTTCTTAAGCTTAAAATGTCATCTAGAACTTGACCATTTCATCATCTAGAAGAAAGTGTGCTCTCTCAACAGTATTAAAGTGACCCATTTATTTTTCCTTAAAAAAAATCAACCTAAGCTTTTATAACAAATTACATTTGGAAATTTAACTTTGCGCCAATTTTTTTTTTTAATTATTTTTTCAAGGAAAAGAACAAATTGTATTGGTTCATGTTGATGTTTTTGGTACAAGAAAATGACTTTCTAGAATCTTCAATAGGAGTAGATACAAATGCAAAGCTACTTCCTTTATTAACGGAAATATTATTATATGCATGAAGATCATGAAAAAATTATAAGAAAGTTAGAATCAAAATGAGTGTCTCAATGGCACAAAAAATGGAATTGGATAAATCATGAGCTCTAATGATTGACACCTAACACTCGATAGTCAATGCCGATTAATGTAGAAGTCAGTTGTCGCCTAACAGTAAAGTAGATTGTCCACCAAATGTAACTTGCATTGTCAACCAATGTCAATGCTCCGCATAAACTTTGCTTGAAGTCACTCGATTGTCAATGTTTGGTGGCAGTCTTCCGAGTCATTTCATCTCCTGCTATAAAGAGAAGGACTGAGTTAAATTGACAAATTGGCATCACTTGATCTCTGACCTTCCTCGACAATCATTGCTCTATACACACTAGTGACTTACATTTGACATCCAATACTCAGCTAATCTTCCCTCCTACAAGGATAAAAATCAAGCAAATCACCAACCCTCACCAAACATTATTAGTCAACAATTGCCTTATTTTTGCCAAGGTCTAAAATCTGTCAATTGTTGATGTCTATTTTCTTGATCGTACGATCTCCCCTAATATGGGGAAAGTGGTCAGACAACTGCCTACCATAAGTCATAATAATAATAATAGTCAATAGAAGCATCAACGATGGGCGCTCTATTAGGGTTTCTTCCACCTTAGCAGTGCTCCTCCTTCATTGTCCTCTCCTGCTCTCCAACTCCGGTCTACCATCAGGGAACTTCTTTTTCCCATTTTTCTCTGGCTTTTGTGGTGTTTCAATTATATTTTCCTTCGGTTTTCTATTGTTTTTGTGGTTATGGTTGTCTGCCACGTCGATCCTATATTTTGAATGGGATGAGCTCCTTTCATTCTTTCAATGATGTGTTATCTAATGTTTCTCATTCTTTAGCTTTCCCTGACCTCAAAATTTTTTCTCACCATGGTATGTTGTCGTTATGGATTTCGGAAGATTAAATTTTAGCTCTTGTTGTGACTTTTGAGTTTGCCTTAGTAAGAAAATTATCGTCTCACTGGCCTTCTCTCGATGCTATTCCAAAAATTTTTTCTAATCTTAAGCTTTTTGGTGAGACCTCAGTTACTATTCTCATTATGTAGCATGTGTTGATTAAGATGGTTAATGATTTAGATTATTGTAGGTTGTTTTCTCATTGGTCTTACTTTGTGAACAATTGTTTTATAAAGATATTCAAATGGCCTCCTATGTATGATATTGAGGTGGAATCTCCCATAATTCTCATTTGGGTATTTTTTTTTCCTAATATTTGACATCACATCTTTTCACCACGTATCCTTCATGGTTTAGGCACCCTCTTTGACTGACCTCTTAAAATCGATCATGCCACTGCTTGTGGTTCCCTGTCGTCGGTATCTCGAGTTATGGTTGAGTTGGATGTCACCAAACGCTATCCTGACCGGCTGTGGGTTGGTCCTGAAAACTTGCATGTTATGTTAAGTCTATCGTCATGGAAGATTTCCCTTCATATTGTTCTCAATTTATATCACTTGTCCATTCAAAGATGGATTGTAGCACCCTGAATCCTATTCCTCCAAATATTCCCTGTACCAATTATATTGTGGGTAAAGAGGGTGTTTTTCCATCGATTGTGGAGCTTAATTCTAGGCAGGTCAATGGAAGTGTGGATTTGGCTTTATGCAATGAGGTAGTTGATGTTGGTGAGGGTCATTTAGAAAACTCTTGTAACGATGGCAACTTGGTCTGCTCGAACCTGTGGTTGTTGTTACGGTTCCTCCTTCGACTATTTCGATTAGTGATCTTGTGCTTTTTTCTGAGCCCGTGGTTTTGGCCTTTGATGATCTGGATGTCGATGTCAATGTCAATTGGTTGTTGTTAATGCTAATATTGATGGTTTGGTTGCAGTTGCTCATGTTGTTACTATCACTGATTGTACCGTGCAAGAGGCTTATGATTCTCTAGTTGTTGTTGTGAATGATCCTTTGTCTCTCTTAACATGGAGGTGGTTAACATGGAGTTGTGTTGTGGTAACACTGTGGTGGTTAATGATTCATTTAGTGGAATGCCTGATGCTGTTGTTGGACCTACTATGCCCACTTCTTCCTTGATAATTTTTGAAGGAACAATTGATATCCATGTTTCTATTATTTCTAATGAGGATTAGAAAGCCCATATGGACTTGTCTTTGCATGATTCTTGTGTGAGCCAAACCGATTAGCTTGAAGAGCACCTGTCCTCGCATGGTGCAGGTGAGGGGGACGAATTGAAAATTTAAATGTGAATCACATTGTTGAGAAGACCTTCTCCCATGAAGGCGGCAAACATTGGCGGCGTAAACCCAAAATGATGTAATTTTGATTATTTTACTACTGTTGAGGGCCTTCTTTTTCTTTGTTGGTCGTTGTCTGTTACTTTGTTGGTTGTTTGGCGTTTGGATTTTATGAATGTGGTTGTATTTCGTTTGTTTCACCACCAGGGCAGCCTTAGCTTGTTGGCAACCACTGGTGGTGCTTCAACTTGTCTTTCTTCTATGTGGATTTTTGTTTGTTTCCTCCTCTGGATGGTCCGAGGCTAGCATCTGGGTGATTGCAGGGAGCTTTGTGTAGGTTACTCAGCCCGGCTAGCTTCCTCTCCTTTGTCACTGTTTGCTTTCTCTTCATTACTAATTTAGACTGTGTAATCCTATTTTGTTCTTGTTTAGATTTTATTGTATCCTCCTTTATTTAATAAAATAAACTCACCTTTTCTCAAAAAAAAAAAACTGCCTACCATCACTTGATAGCAACTAAAGCATCTCCAATTTCCCACTTCCGTCTTGAAACTCATCTTCCAAAGCTTATCTCTATGATATTGTATTAATTTATGCCTTGTCTAATAATTATAAGAAAGTGCTTCGTCTGGAATATGCGACTCACATTAAGAGAATTATCTCAATTAAATCATACCTTATAATTTTTTTTTCTTTTCTAAAATTTAATATTATTTTCTTAAAATCTTAAATGAGCTTATGTTAGTTTATACACTTTTATTTGATATTTTCAATTAATATCAAAATAATAAAAAACTTCTCTATTACTGTGAATATTCTAAGATGCAAAAAAAAATTCATAAATTTCATAAATGAGCATTTTTTTTTGTTTTAAAAAAATCTGTAATTAAAAAGCTGCTTTTAAAAAATAAAAAGAAATTATCTCAAATAAAACCTTAATGATGTTTGATTTATTAAATAAAGGCTCTTCTTTGCTTGTAAATGCTATGATAATTGCAATGTTTTTCAATAGGTTAGACTCATTTGGTTGCTTAGATATTATATTTTAAAAAATAATAATATATCTCATAATTTTTAAAAATTTGTGAGATTTTAAGGAGAATTTTATAATTTGAAATAAATTTTGATGTCTATTTACTTCCAATCAATTGATGAAATTCTGAAAATTATTTATGAATTGTAATCTTCACTCTCCATAAAAAAAATAACTCATAAAATATTATATTTAGGAAGTTTTATATTCAAATTTAAGGAAATTAGAAGTGAACAAAAGCTAATAAATTGAGGCTTAAGGAATAAAAAATGTTGACTTTCAAGAAGCATAATATGAAGAAGATTAGCTCACCCTTTGTTTGGTAAAGCTTTAGGGAATTTTGTATTTATATTTCTCCAACATTTGCAGATCATTGTTCGAAATGTCAATTTTATTTGAATATAGAGGAAAAAATTTAAAACAATAATTAATACAAAAAATATATAAAAACTTATAAATATCGATTCATAACTTAGGCTTTGTTTAGGACAGCTTCCTTACTGTTTTTTAAAGCTGTTTTTTAGTACAAAATTTTGAGTTCAGTAAAATTTTGCACTAAAAAATTGCTTTAGAAATAAGAAAGAAAGTTTTCCCAAACAAAGTCATATTCTGAATAATAATATTCTTCGTAGTGCAAGAAAATAGATTTCACGGCTTAGCACATTCAACTCTTGATTAACACTAATTTAAAGTAACTCGGTCAGATCTCAATCAAAATAAGGTTGAATATAGTTGCCCCAATATGGGCTTAATTAGAGTCAAATCTAATTTGTTAACTGTGATCCAAATTTTTTTCTTTTAATCACAACTAAGGTTTTATTTGGGACAATTTGATTACGATTTGATAAATTTGTTATAGATAAAGTGATTTTAGAAGTTGTTTATAAAGCAGCTTCCTACTGCAAAATTTTTTTGAAAGCAACAAAAAATAGTGATCAAACAGAAATTATAGTTACAGTCTAAAAAATAAAGCTACTAGAAAGTTGTCTCAAATGAAAGCTCATTTGAGACAGCTTTCTTATTGCTTCTTAAAACATCTTTCTATTATAAAAATGTTATTTGTTGTACTAGAAAATTGCTTTAAGAAGCATTAAGAAAGCCGTCCAATCATTATCCAATATATATATATATATATATGTCAAAACTAATTTGAACTCAGATTTGCTTTGAATTTTAAGAAAGATGGAATAGATCTCTCATAATTTTTTTTCAAAACATAATATTTATGTATTAATTAAAACAAAGTCATCTGGACGAGAAATTATTTTGTACAGAGACCGAATGTAGAACGTTGTCCAAAAACCAACGAAAATGCGCCAGGTCAGCGGTACCGAGTTGCAGTACCGAGCATTACCAAGCCGGACGTGGCGCAATCAAGTTGGTCACCGAACGGCTTTCGGCATCCGCACAAAATAGTTTTTCCATCTAGACACGCCAATTGAAATCAAGACTTAATATCATTTAGCTATCTTTAAATACAACAACATCATATATAAAAACATATAATATTTGACCCATGACACTTACTTTAGTATATTTGATTAATTAAATAACGCATACATCTTAATAACGCTTATATCCAAATAACATTGAGTAAATAACCCCTCCTCTGATGACAACTGAGAAAAATGAAGAAAATCTGCACTAACTGCAAGAAACCAACAACAGGAGAAAACAGAGAAGAAGAAGACTACATCGGACTGCAGTAGAGATAATCATATATCAGTATATAGCGATTCAGCACATTACAACTACAGCTTAGTATATATTTATATAGGAGTAGAAGAGAAACTCTGAATATGCAGCAGAAAGTGGCTATCAACTAACAGTAAGGATGTGCTGGCTGCTGTTGCAGATCATTAATGGCGATTTGGCGTGGAGAGAGTCTGCACAACCAAAGCTGGGAATGAGGAGAAAAAGCTGTGATGGCGCCTACTTGAATATCAGTGAGCTGCTTATTAAAAAATATCTCCACCTAAATTTTTTTTAGGCGCTGCTTGCATGCTTTGATTTCCAGTACTTCTCGATCTCCTCAGCTGTTCTTCCTGGTATTCTTCCAGCAATCAATGACCATCTGAAAATTTATCAGAAGATGGTATATAGAATTATAAAAAATAATAATTTAAAATTAGCGTACGTAGTTCTTGTTCACCGGAATTGAAATAAATTTCTCAAACAGCAAAATAAGGCTATGATCAAAACCTCTCTCCAATAAGATTATATATTCTGACAATAAGATCTATCTCTGCCTCTGAAAACTCCGCCTGTGAGGCCTCAAAGCTCTCTTCTGAAAAACCAACAGAAAGAAAGTTTTCTATTGCAAATGCAACAAAAAATGGGAAGAACAAATCAAGTAAAGATCCCTTCTAAATTAGAAATTATTCTATGGGTTCTAACAAAAGAGAAGAAGGTAAATGAGCACCTGCTGAATCAATAATTTCATGAGATATTTGATTCGGGCAAGCCATTTGAAGGAGAAAGAACCCAAAAGAAGATGAAACAGATCAGAAGAGTTCTGATATAGAGGGAAATGGAAGAACTGTGTGCTTTTGCTTTTGTTGCGAGCAAGTTGTTAAATTTATACAGTTGCAGAGAGAGCGAAAAGACTGATAGCTGCTTAAATCACGATCTGATATAGTTAGGTGGCAGTAAAATAGTAAATATGCAATTATCCTATTTAAATTTATTGATCACAAAAAACTTGGCCATTTGAGTGAAAATAAAGATGAACTTTTTCCTTTTCTGATCATTATTTACTGTTAATGGTTATTTTTCAATGGTAGGATAAAAACTGTGGCCAAGCTGTAAAATATATTTTCTTATCACTATTAATTCCTTTTAATGGTTTTTTTTTTGGACTTTAAAGTCAAATAAGACAAACTTATACATATATCACATATAAAAGTTTCGAATCCAAGACCTAAGAGCTGCGTAATTAATGGTTATATTTTCTTATGATTGAGAATTAAGGCCTCTAATGATGTAATCATAAAGCGGGTTGATGTGGGCAGATTTTGAAATATGGAAAATTTTAAAAGTAAGCATACGTGATAAATAAATTATGTGATTAAGGCTTCATTTCGTACGATTCTTTTATTGTTTCTTAAAACAGAGTTTTAGTACACTCTGTTTTAAAAAGCAACAAAAAACGTCCCCAACAAAGCCTAGGTATGTTTTCAAATTAAGAATAGACATAATCGCCGGTTAAACCAATGATTTTTAAATTTAAATTTGTTTAAACATACTAAATCGAAAATTACATTAATACGGTTTTTACAGAGATTTTAACGGTTCGAATTCTCTAAAAAGAGTTTCAAACTTCTATGAGCTGTGACCAAGTGGTTTGTTGTATGAGTAAATGCAACCTGACTTTTCTCATAGTACATTACAATACAAAGAATAGTTATTTTTAGGGGTGGGGGAATGAATAATAGTTCTACAGGATGAATGATGACAATGCAGACTGAGTTCTTCTGAGTCCAAAAGATGTTCACGTATCAGTAGATGTAAATATTGAATTAATGTAAAATAAAAAAGGTGAGTAAGAAATGATATAGCATTTTTTTTAATATAAAATTAACTTTGTATTATAGCAAGTCGCTCATGAAATAGTCGACTTATTACAATATTTTTTAAGGTTATGAAAATCGAATCAGACAATACACTAGAAGAAAGAGAGGTTCACGGTTTGACCGGTTGAATTAGGGTCGAATTCGATGACGTGATAAATAATAATATTATTAGAATTTAGTAAAATTAACATTATAATGATTTTTGTGGGGGTTCGGACCCGGGAAATGATTTTACTCTAGTTAATGTTAGAACCACTTTCAATGTTGGCTCTCGGGGAAGATTTTGTGGCCGTGGTAGGGGTCGGCGTAGGAGATAGTTTCTTATTTTTGGATTGCCCCTTGTTTACTGGTTCGAATTCTCTATCTTTTTGCTGAGAGACATGTTGGTTGGTGGGGTGTTGAGCAATGATGGGTTGGAGCTCGCGTCGTTGATACTATGCTGGTGACAACCAGTGCTTTTGTCACCATGGACGGTCCTTGTGTGGTTTAAGCGACGCTGGAAGCTTCAACCACTTACTGAGCTCTCGTATTATTGTATTTTTTTTTATTTTTTCCTGCGTTTTCATATGTTGTAACGGTTGTTTTATTTGAATGGAATTCTGTTAAAAAAAAAAACATTTTAATGATGTTATCATTTCAAATACGAGACCAAAAATTAAATTAAATTAAAAAAAATATGAAATGTAAAACTTACATAATTACTTTAAAAATGTATTTTTTAAATCTCACATAAGAGTTTTAAAAATCCATACTTCATAATTTTAAGAATTTACACTCATGATATATAATCTAATAATTTTAAATTTAAATATTTTTAATTTTTGAATTTGATTTTTAATCTAAATTTAATTTACATAAAACTATATAATTTAATAAAAAATATTTTTAATTTATATTACATATTAAGATATGTTGCATAATGGAACATTCGCGGCGATATAAAAATAAAAAATTTAGCGTCCTAGCTTTATAAGAAGTTCCATCACACACACAGATAAATAGTTGGGGTGTAGCGTTCATAAGAGATACCATAGTTTTTATGTGAAAACCCCTAAAAAGGGGTAAAATCATGGGGCATTATTGCTCAGTTTAAATGAATACACTAGTATTTACCTTTGATTACAAATTACGCACTTCCTTGAGGGGAAGGCATTAGCTCGATGTTGCAAATATATATATAATGCATTACATTGTGGGAGTTAGAAGAATCAGTGTTGATATGTTTGTTTGGTCGGCATGATTATAGTCGGCGAGCGATGCATGTAGGAAGGATAATAGTCGGGCAACAGTGATTGAAAGGACCGTAATTGGGCAACGAATGTCGAAAAGACCGTAGTTGGCGAGCAATAGAGGTCAAAAAGGCCATAGTTAGGCCACGGTGATCGAAAGTACCGTAATCAGATTACGATGGTCAAAAGGACTATAATCGCCCAAAAATGGAGATTGGAAAGATCGTAGTTCATCAACAATCTGTGGTTAGGTGAAAGTTCGGCGACATTTGATGGTCAGGCGAAAGTTCAGCAAAAATCAGGCAATTATCGGTGGCGAAGCGATGGTCGAGGGGGAACTTGGTGGCAAGAGAGATCTAAGATTTCTCTTCCTCTTATCTTTTCTTTCCCTCCCTTCCTCTCCCATTTCAATGAAGAATGAAGGGTATATTTATAATTTTCGTAGAGTAACATGAGTAGTAAATAAGGAAAAGATAGAGAGTTTTGAATGGACGGCATAAATCCACTCCCTTGATCGTAGATCATTTATCGAGTATCTAGTATCTTAATGATATCAGAATTCTGAAATCTTGAGCTTTTTGGATTCTTCTTTTTGAGCTGCTTGATCGTTTCTCGATTGACTATACTTTTATGATTTCAAGTATGTATTTTTCTTTTTTTTTGTGTGTAAAAAGCTACCATTTGAAAAATAATTATAATTATATAACTATTACTCCATTAGAAAATATTAAAAATTATATTTCTTTATTAAATTTAAATGATAATTTGACCTTTAAAAAGGCACAATTGAGAAAAAAATTTCATAGAGCCCCATATATTGAGATAAAATCTTTTTGTTGTAGTATCTAAATTTTAAAAAATATATATTCTTCTATAAATTCTTTGAATCGTGATACACATGCATACTTAAATTCATTAATATTTTATTTATAAATTTTCAATTTGAACTATTTTTAGTTATCCATCACAAGGATCCCATCGGACAACCCATAAAACGAATAATTTGCATTTTACAAAATTTAAAAAGTTATTTTACAAAATTATGATTTTTTTAGGGACAACATTTGATTATTATTTAAAAAAAAAAAACTATACTTGTTGCGGGCTAGAAATTACGCGGCGATAGAGATTTGATCCTACGTCTTAGCGTTGTACGTATAACTAGCACACACAGAGAACACAAATAAATTTTTACGTGGAAAACCCTTGAAAGGGAAAAAACCACGAGGCCTAGCCCAGTTGAGAATGGTTCCACTAGATTTTGAGTTGGTTACAAAGGACTGGATCACCTCCGGGGGTGAACAGATTACAATCAATTACTTAAGTAAGACGTCGAGTCTTCGGCAGGACGTAGGGACTGGATGTCGGACCCTGAGTACGATGTCGGGTCTTCAGCAGGACGTAAGGACTTAGTGTCGGGCCTTGAACAAGACGTCGGGTCTTTGGCAGGAAGTAGGGACTGAGTGTCGGGCCTTGAACAAGACGTCAGGTCTTTGGCAGGACGTAGGGACTGTGTCACGACCCGACCCGAGACGAGACGGATCCCGCCCGCGCTGGATCGCGACGGGGCTGCACTAACCAGGATCTAGCTTTGGAATTTGGTTCGGAACTGAATCTTCCAAATAATTAATTCACACAGACAACAAACACAGAGCTACTATGTATCATCAAATGCAGCTTTGAAGTCTCCAACTAGCTTTTGCCTCGAGATTCGTGCCCGATCAAGCTAATTTTGTGATGACGTATCAATACTATACAATTATTGTAAAAAAATAGTAAAAAAATTGTCATCTGCACCAAAAAAAAATTATTTGCAATTTGTACAAATCAAACTACCAAAGGTTTATCTATTACAATAACTCAACAAAAACTAAAAAAAAAAAAAAAACAAAAATGTTTTTTTATTAAAAAATCCAAAAAAAAAAAAAAAAAAAAAAAAAAAAAAAAAAAAAAACCTCCATAATTTTCTCAAAGCATGAAGGTTCAAAATCTTTTTAAAAGGAAAGAAAATTATGTATGATATAAAACTCATCAAAATGAACATTAATTTTTTAAATTTATGTTGAGATTAATAATAAATAATATATTTTAAATTATATTAATTTCAATATAAATATTAAATATTTTATTTTTCTTAATAAAAACCTATCAACAAAGGAACAATTATTACGTCCTCCGACCGGACGTAGAGGAACGTTCGGTCGGAGGCCAAATCGCGCCAAAAAACGAGAATACCGAGCAAATACCGTGCAATACCAAACAATAACGAGGAATACCATCACGTGAAGACCTAATACCGAGTTATACCGAGCAATACAAAAGTTGTACCGAGTTTTTCCTAGAAAAAACTTGGTACAACTCGGTATTGCTCGGTATAACTCGGTATTGATCTTCACAGAGCGGTATTCCTCATTATTATCAAATAATACCTAGTAATACAGAGCAAATGCCGAGTTTTTTGGCAGAATTTTGCCTCCGATTGAATGTTTCTCCACGTCCTTACACCGGACCTAATAAAAGTTCATCAACAAAGGGTCCCACAAGTCGCCAAACATAAAGCACAAAGACCACGTGATCAATTAATGAAAAACCACGGCAGCTTCATTGCGCACGTCAAGTAATATAGATATTTTTTTGTCTTTACTAATCAATGCTTCATGCGGGCAACTTGAATGCCCACCTGCAAATCCTAAGTATTTTTCCTAATTTTTTTTTAAAACGGGTACTGTCACTCTTAGGAGATGATTAGCGGCATAACTAATCTCTCAACGAGTCTACCAGCAACTAGCATCACAGACGCAAAAACCCGCTGTTATTTTCTCCCAACAAGTATAGAAACATTCAGTTTGTAGATTGCAGAGCTGGTTGTCTGACAGACTGACAATACTTTAACTTGGCTGCAATTTTACGGAGAAGATAAAATTATGAAAGAACATAGTTTTATTCATTGCCTTCACTTTAAACCAAACACTTATAGCCTAGTCATAAATATTTCTCTTTAAACTATCCTCAAACTAAAAAGTCCCTAATGGGCCACTTAATAGCATCATGAATGTGTCACCTTATAAATGAAAAAAATAATGTAGCGTGTCAAATGCATATAGTCCGCACATAGCTCATCTTGATTTGTTGGTTGGGAGCTTTGGCTATAACCAAAAGAAATTGAGTTTGAAGCCTGTGTATCTGACGTGTCAGTGAATTTGTCTTAATTAGCTCTCTTAGGTAACGATGAACCAAACACAAGGATAAATAATCACAGTTTACAAAACACAAACGAACATAAGATATTTACGTAGAAAACCCAAATATGGGAAAAATCATGGGGGAGAAGGGAGAACGGTTTCACTATAAAGAAGAGACGAAGTATAAACGGAAATAGCTTTCATACCCTAAGCCATTTATAATATATTTATAAGACCAAAATAGGTCACCGAAAAAACAAATTAAATTTCAAAACTAGTTGAACACCGCCAGGGGGCGCTGCCCCGGCCCTTGGACTCCCTGCATATATGGGAACCGTACGACGGTCAAGAACATGAACAAATAAGAGTTGAGCCAAATTCATGGCAACTCCAACAAGCTCAGAAATCGCTATCTGAAGTACACAAGTAAATAGGCGCTCAAGAAAAGTTTATTATCTCAAGCCAAAATCCGGAATGAGCTCACTAGGAAGTTTCTAGCTCTTTGGAGTTCAGCATGAAACATAACTTTTCCAATCAAATACACATGATGACATTTCACTCAGAATTATGTTCATTTACTAGGATGTTTGCATGAAAACTACTAACACAAATAGTGGGAAACAAGCTTAACTGGAGGAGAAATTATTATGTGCGGATGTCAGATGCAGAACATCATCTAGAGACTAATCAAAATGCATCATATCAGCGGTACTGGGTGGTACCGAGCAGTGCCGAGCAAAGAGGCAACATGACATATTTTGATTGGTCTACAAATAAAATTCGACGTCCGCACAGAATAATTAATCTAATTGGAGAGCAAACAGGACTCGCTGCATACCAGTAAGCTTACAGTACTCACTCACTGCTGAGGACTGATCAGACTCCAGATGACATAATGAAAAATACCTCTATGATTAAAGAAAGCCGGTTCCACCTGCAATTTTGTAAATATAAATTGCATATTTTGTGTGTTATACAACCATATTTCATAAACAATTATCCTTTTCAAATCTCACTATATATGACATCCCGAGAATGGGTCTGGACTAAAATGATTTGTTTTTTTTATAATTTTAAAAAATTGCATCGAGCAGGTAGTAATTTTATATTTTTGCATAATGAAATTCTCTTTCTTTTAAGAGCTATTATCTTGAACATAGCTAGAAAGACTGTCAAACATACAGTAGAAAGATAAATTTATCAAATTTTACCTTTTTTTTCTTAATACTATTCCATCTTCTTACAAATTTTAGTATGTAAATTTAACTTCAGATCAATTTAAATGGAATATGCTAAATAACATATCATCTTTTCGATCTTAAAAAATTATTATGTGTGGATCATAAACGTCACCCTTTTACTGTACTATGGTTTTTGGCACTGCGTGGTGTTGTTCGGTACCGTGGCTCAGTACCGTCCAGTATCACGGCTCGGTACCGTTCGGTATTGTGGCTCGATACCGCGGCATCTGGACGTAGAGCTGCGTCTGACGTCCGCACAGAATAGTTTCTCCATATTATAGGACGAAATTTATAACACAACCACATTTATAAACTTTATATATTTTGCCACAGTACTTACTTCTCAGATTATTGTTGGACATTAATTATTGTAAGACTTTCTCCATGCGTTCCTATTATTTGAATGGCTAACAGATGTATATATTCCCTTTTTAATGCTTACAAGAAACCCCCTATTCCACATGTTTGGGTTGCTTTCTCTTTTCCTAGGATCTATTACATCAACAAATCCATACGATACTTTTTGGGTTCAATCTATTTGACAAACCATTACTACAATTGTTAGACTCCCTCGACCATCTATGGACCGCATTTTGGTTGGTATGTTCTGCTCCTTTGGATCGAAAGGTGCGCATTGATACTTCTTCATATGAATATTGGGAAAAAAAATCATTAAAGTTTTATCTCATATTGCAAATCTTGCCAGGTTTTTTTTCATGATTTTATTGATGGCTTAATTCAAATCGGTAATCAAGGGAATCAATCATTCTTGAAGGTTTGATCTACTGTAGCTAATTAGTGGTGTCAAGAATTGATACGATCTGAAAACCCGGCTCGAATCTGGTCCGAATTTTTTGGGTTCACATCTTGATTTTCGACCCATTTTGAATTCCTGGTTGGGTTCGGGTCAACCCGGTTTTAACCCGATTTTGCTTGCCTGCTCGTCACATTAGTCTTTGTCGCGTCGTTCTCTGCCTGTCGTGTGATGAGTGATCGCGTCACCCATCGATCTTAGTCTCTATCACCAGACCGACAGACACCATAGGCCCGTACTGATGCAAGCCTAGTCTCACCTCGGCCCAGCATGCCCGCAACCTCGCTTAGCCTGCCAGCCGTTCCCATAGGAGGACACTCAGCCTCTCAGGCGCGCACATTGGTAGATGCTTATAGCCGCTCAGTCGCTTCTGCAGTTTTGCAAGCGGACGCTCAGTCGATTTCGTGTCGAATCGATTCAATCGGAAACCCGACGGGTCAGGTCCGGGTTGTAATTTCTGACCCATTTGCTAAAACACGTTAGGTTTGGGTAGTGTCACATTAGCGGGTCAGTGTCATGTTCAACCCAAATCCGATATTTTGACACCCCTATAATTAACTCTTTTGATCACTACATGAACTCAAAGTCATTGTGCAGTAAACACTCATAATAATTTGGGGTCTTCTAGCTTGTTGGGTGTTGCTCACTCTAATTTGGTCCCCTTGGGATGCTCTTATGAGAAGACTAGCCCAAAGGAACCTGTAGAAAAACAAAAACAAAAAAGTTAGAAGATAATTAATATGTTGCAAGCTGACTTTGCAGAGAAAGGCCTCTAAATTGTGTTCTCCCTTTTGTCATTTAAGAAAGTTTGTAAGCTATATTATAATTTAAAGTTACTTCTCTTCCCCAGGAGTTGAGCGGTCCCTTTCACACAAAAGAACAATCTTCTTCCCTCGCCAGCTAATTAAGAACTGCTGCATGATAACTGCAAGTGTGTGAAGGAGCCATATTATGATATTACATGCCAAAGAGGATTTGGAATACATTGTGACATGTTTATGCAATTGGTGTATTCTTGATATATTATTTTATATATGATAAATTAAACTATTCTAAGTTACTTAGATCTTTAAATAAACAAGTTTGAACACTAATATGTTCGGTTCATTTATGTTCTCAAACAACATCTTTGAAGCTCGTGAACAAGCTCGACATTAAGCTCGATTCATGTTCGATTTAGAACTCATGAAAAAGCTTGATAAATATATTCATATATATTAATCATATTTTTATTTTAAATAGACAGCTGCCTTTTTTATAAATTTAATTTCATTTTATTTTATAGTTTCAATAGAGTGATTTTTTAATGAATAAGTGACATTTCACATTTGCCAATGTTTGCTAGATTGTTTGCTTAACATGTTTATGAACAAATATAAGATGAATAATAGATCGTTTGTTCGTGAACGAGCTCAATTGGTAGCTCAAAAATACTAGTTATGTATTTATTTATGATCTTGCTCATTTGATAGCTCAAGAATACTCATTAGAATTGTTCATGAACTTGCTTGTTTGATAGTGTAAAAAAATCACTAAATATGCTCACGAATATAGCTCGTTAAGGCTTGTTTGTTTAAAGCTTGATAAGCACTAAACGAACCGAACATGAACCAAACGTGAACATCATTAATTTAAACGAACCAAACATGAACACAAACAATAAGGTTCGAATCAAACACAAACCGAACTTGAACAAGCTAATAATAAACGAACTCAAACATGAACACCTATATACTCGACTAGGTTCGATTCGTTTGCAGCCCTACCGCTCGCCATCAATTGATGGAATTTCAATGCTAGGTGTCCCTTTGGACAAAAAAAGCTGTATAATGTGATGCAGCTTTGTAAGGAGACAATCATGACACATGATAAATTACAATATAAATCTTGAATGAGACAATCATGCAACAATAAATTTTGTGATGGACAAATTAAAAGAGATGGATAATGTGATTTAGTATAGGTTATAACTTAGGTCTAAAATGATACAATTATATCATAAATAAAGTTATGATGTAAATTTGAATGGAGCTTCAACAAAGGTGAGGCTATGATGCATATTTATAAGGAGATGATGATGACCCAAATGGCCACTGATGAAAGCAATATTGCAACACATGTTTATATTCATAATAACTATGACAAAAGCAAGACTTAGAAATGGAGCAATACAATTGTACTGCAAAAAAAAAGTTACAACATTGATGTAGAAACTATGGCAGCTATGAAGCAAGCATGACTGTTGTGTAGCCCTTGAAGTGGAGATATTATTTTGTGCGGAGTCCGAAGGGGAAAAATCAACTGGACTGTCAGTGTACATACTATGTACAAATGTGTACACTTACATGTCTGGACGGTCGTTCTTCCCGTTCGAACTCGGCACAGAATAATTTATCCTTGAAGTGACAATTGTAGCACATAGAAAGTGCAATACAAGTCTCAAAGAAGGCGACTATAATGCACGTGAGGTGCAATGTAACTCTGGAAGAGGAGCAATTATCACGTCCGGTCACCTAATGCCTTCAGAGACCAATAACCACGCGCCACGTCACCTAAAACTCGGTATTGCTCGTTATACATTCGGATACGTTTGAATTTCACCAGACGTAATAATTGCTCCTGGAAGAGAGGGTTACATCACAAGTTTTGTTGAAGACAATTAATGCTATTTGAGATATAATATAGAACTAAAACTCTGAATTAGCACCGTCCGATCCAATTCGGGCGGTTAGATTATACTTTTGAGGTTGTGCCCTGCAATCTGTGGCAGCCGGTCACACAATGTGTCACAGGTAAAGGCTACAGTAACGGCCACATGAAATGCAGACCAAGCGCGGGCTCATAGCAAGGACCTCCCGCTTTCCATTTTAAAAAGCCTTTAGCATCTGCGCTGATTCCCGCCTCTCTTCGCAGTCCAGCCCTTCTTAAAAAACCCTGGCTCCCTCCTTTAACTTCCATCGTCCCATTTCCTCTCAGATCTTGAATTCCCAAGGCCATCGGGATGAACCGGAGGATAAGGAGCCCGTGTAGGAGGGCCGCGGCCAGGACGGAGGAGAGGCTGCAGCGGTTTCTGAAGCCGGGGGCGCTTGCGCGGCTGAGGGACTCGAAGATCTGTGCCAGATCGCCAAGATCGCTGCAGATCTCTGCAACACGGATCTCGCTGCCTGTGTCTCCGGCTGCTGGTGCTGCAGCGACGCCGATTGAGGGGTTGGAGGGCGAGCAAATCCGATTCTTTGCTAGTAGGATATGTGCACCGAGGATTTTGCAACGGAAAAAGCTCGCTGCGGCCAAGTATGTTTTTTTTGCACCTCCTAGTCCAGATCCGTCGGATTCCGTGTTGGATGTGCTCGGTGTCGATCTCGTTGCTGCGCATTAATTTCAAAGAGGAAGGGGCAGAATCTTTTCTGTGTATTGTGTAGTATCAAATTTGTGTTTTCTAATTTGCGCCTATGGGTGAAGTTTTCAGGAGGTGCTGTTTTTTCTTTCTTGGACGGGTTTCATGAAAATAGAAAAAATACGTAGTGAATAAAATTGCTCATCCGTGATGTGGTTCTCATTGTGTTTTACTAATTTTTGAATTTTCATCTATCGTGGAGGGAGGATATGACCAAACGAGTTTTTATCAAGGACTTAAATTCTGTCAAATTCCTACAGGTAAATCCCTGAATTCTTTTTTCAGCGGACTGCTAGTTTTGGTGGTAACGAACTTCGAAATTTTGAGTTGTTGGCCATTGTGTTTTCCCATTTCTGTATCCAGGTTCAATTAATCAAGATAGTTCACTATGTAAGATATCATAATTTTTCTTGTTATAATGTTTGCTTTCTGGCTTAGCCAAACAAGAAAGAGAACAAATAGAATAATTTGGTTGAATATCTATAAATATGTATAAAATATCTGCCATCCACTAAACACTTCCCCATTATTTTCTACTACTCGTAGCGGAATAAAAAGGCAACTAACAAGTTATTAAAATTGATTACTGTTAAGCTAATACTTAACTAATTTAGTGTAACATAGAAGCATGTAGAAATAAAACTATATGAACAAAGAAGTAATTCAGGTAATCCACGTAATGAAATCAAGGTGAGTTTGGTGAGCTTCTTCAGTTTTATCCTGATTTTGTAGAGATGGAATTGAATCTGGTGAGCCTCAGAGTACCATATTTGGCTGAATGATAGATGCATATATTGAGAATGTTGAAAGTTCGGGATTTGATCAGTTATGGAGGTGATCTAACGACATAAATATTATCGTTGATATGGTTTTCAAGGTTTTATTTTTGAGTATCGGCAATAAAAAATGGTCCAATCTTAAAGATTTATTTTTTAGCATGCATGTGTTGTAAATTTTTCATTGCTAAGGTGCATCATAATCAAATCACCAAAACCAAATTTTTTTTGTTGTTTGTTGAGATCATTTCATTGTTTATAGAGTTGAGTGTTGATAGTGAGCTTTTCTTTCACATCATTAATCACTGTATCAAAGATGGGTGGTTATTTTTATAGATGTTGTATTCTGTAGTATGATTATTATTGTGAGATTGAAGGTATGGTTGAAATTTATGAAGTTTGCTATATATTGTGTTAAAAGGTAACTTATTTTGTGGAATAACTAACCAAAAAATTCTAAGCAAAACTTGTCCTAAAACTTCCTACCGATACCTTGAATGTTATCCATTTAGGCAATGAATCATATTGTTGACTGTCTGATTCACCATTAAGGTTTACTTGTCTCTTTAAAGATGATATGTAAAGCTAAAAAAAAGCTCAATTTGAAATCTTTTCCATAGATCTTGCAAAAAAATAGTTAATTATTTGACATCACTATGTGAAATTAGGCTTTGAGGTAACTTGTGGGGGAGTACAATGCTATGAAAAAATATCTAAGTCATATTAAAAATGTTGAATTTTATTTTGTACAAAACAAAATTGAACATTTTGGAGAAGTGATTATAGATTATCAAGATCATGTTGACTTTGTGTTTGGTTTTTGGCAAACCCGTGACAAAATTGAGGTCCAAATCTTCTCAAATGGAATCTTGAATTCATAGAGATGTGTAAAGGCTAGTGTCTAGTATAACACTCATGTAAGTTTGGTACATATGACACTTACCTACCGAATGACATGCATAGGGACTCAAATTTAGTTAAAATAATCATGCATGGAATAATCAATAATGCTAATGTTTTATAGCATCCCATATGGGTTGCAAGTCATTTGGCATACTTCTCCTTAATCAACTTTGTGCAGGGAAATGTATGTGGTATGTATAATTAATTACCTTTGACTGGGAGGCCTTCCTGAAGGAAATAATCAATTGTTGGTTTTTAAGCATTGCATTTATACCATGGTTCACTAAAATCAAATTTTGTCAAGTATTGGTTTTAGATTAATTCATGACTTGTGATTTCTATTTATAAAAATGATAAGATAATTAGCTTTCCATTTGAGTGCATAACCATATGATTGCATCATTCCACTTTATGCTTGATGACAAAATTGAACTTCAGTAGGAACATCACCAATCAAAGATGCATGTGGCTCAATTTTTTAATGATTATAATTACTAATCAGTAATCACTAAATGACAAGTTCTTAATGCAATTAATAATGTTCTTATTGTTTAAGAGATCTAACAATTGCATATAATTCTTGTGCAAAATTAGACCATTTTTGTCTTGTTGGATTCAATTTTTATTAAAAAACTCAATTGATTTATTTTTATGACAAAGTTGCTTTATTGCTCACGATTGATGCACATCTATTTCAACTTGAATAGTCTGGAATTGCTAGAATCAATGTTCATCATAAATAGCTTCTTATTGAATTAAAACTTTATTGCCTTTGAAGCTTAAGATCAAGCAATAATATAAGTTTGCTAATTCATGGAAACTCCTTTGTAATCAAGGTAGGAGGTATTTTAGATTGGATAGTTATAACTTTCTTGGGATTAGCTTATATTTATGGGCATTGATGATGAAGCCTAAGAAGTGCACCATATCAACAACAAACTCAGATTGAAAAGTTTGGGTATAATTTGTGATCACACAAGCTAAAGACCAAAAAGTTGAGATGGTGCAAATGGTTTGCCAAGGTTATGCTAAAGACTAAGATAATATTAAAATAAATAATATATAAATGACCAACTAAATGTTTTAGTACTTTTTTTATGGTGCCTCACTATTCGTAGCCCTTTTTGTGTATTAAATGAATTTTCCTTGTGTCTCCCAACCCAATTTGTATCTACTCATATATGTTCCCTAAATTTAGTTTGGAGAAGGTAGTTGTATTGCTAAGTTTGTCTAACAAGTCTTTTGGTGTGGCTATGGACATTTATATTTGATTGTAATTTTGTTGATTATATGACTATCTATACTCATTTTACATTTCCTATCTTTCTTTGGAATAAGGATCAAAGATATTAAGCAAGGGCTTAAATTGTGTTGAATGAGTTGTTGTTTAAGAAGGTCATTCTCATCTCTTGTAGAATTTTGAGCTCTTTGGGACTCATCTTGTTGTGCAGTAGATTGGGTAAGGTGAACCTCAAAATGAGGCAAGTTGTTGCTAAATGGGTTACAATTGTGGTAAGTGCTTGGGCAGTTCAAGAGTTTAATATTATTAAACTATTTGAATAAAGGTTTGACAACATTTAGAACCACTATGATTGCACCATTTTGCACATCAATTAAAACTACATACACCATTGTTTTATTATTGTGTGCTATTAGTAATTGTGAAGAAATTGGAGTGAATTTTGCTCTTTTCACTTTGGCATCTATCTATAGTATCTGTGTGGGCAACAGTTGCATTTTCTTTCCCATCCATTCAAATGCATATGCATTGACGCAACAAGTATTCTATGCTCCCATGTAGAATTACTAGAACCACCCAACATTAGGTGGTAAACATCCATATCCAATACATAATAGAGGACCTCATAAATATAAATTTTGCTCATAGAAAATTTTTCCTTGGTCACATAAAACGGCGGCATTCCAATGACCCGGTTAGGAGAGTAGATGTATTAGATTTGACTTATGTTAAGAAAGGTAGAGGCAGACCTAAAAAGACTTGGTTATAAAATATTAGAAATAACATTTCTTTATTAGATTTAAATGAGAATTTGACCTTTAATATGACACAATGGAGAAAAAAGGATTCATGTAGCCGACCCCATGTAGTGGGATAAAGGCTTGATGTTGTTGTTGTTGTTTTTATATAGAAAATTTTTCCTTGCATGTGTCAATCATAGTGGATTTTATTCCCTTTCACATCTACATTACTTTGAGAGGGTGGGGATGTCTATAGTCTTCAATTGCAAGGTTTTAAGCACACAATTAGAGATGAAATTTTTGGGAATGATGTGACACTTGTAGTTGTAGGTTCTTTTTGAATTAATAAAATTCCCTCAATAACACAAAACAAAAACTCTCATTCATTCTTGTGAATATCCTCAAATTTTGTCATTCACATGTGGGCAATTTATAAGATTGTCATCATAATGCTACCCTTTCATTTGTTGTAATTGTTGCATATTATGTCATTCATCAAATTTAAGACTTCGTTGGAAACAATGAAAGCATTTAGGAGGCCCATATTTGTTGCAACTATTATTTATTTATGCCCCATTTTATTGGTGTGTTTTAATCTTATGATGCTATGTTGGTTTAGGGATTTGGAATTGAAGGTAATTTGATTTGATGGCTTGAAGAGTGCCTTTACTAAATTTATTGGACTATTTATTTAAGTAATTTTTATAACACATTTGACTTGGAGATTTGATTGATTTGTATCTTATATTTACATGTGAACTTCATCTCTTGAGATTCCATTAATCCTCCAATGTATCTTATGACAAACTGCTGATCAATCTCATTGAGGTTATTACGGGCACTAAGATTATTAGATAGAAGGAAGTGCTATTGTCGTAGCTATTTCATTCAATGCCAATTCTTCGCATTACACTTTTCCTTTTGTTGTTGTGATTGGGTGGTGTTAGTTGAATTCATCAAGTATATGCCCTCGTTTTAGCTTTCAAGCAATATAAATTACTTATCTTTTTGGAGGGATCTCGATACATTCAATGGTTTGCTCCCAATTGAGATAATCTTTAATGTGAAGGTGGATGAAAGTAATATTAGTTTTTACTTTGAAGTAGTCGTGACTTTGTTGCATATGTGACATTGTCTGTGAGTTCTCTTATAGGCGTTGTTCAATCTTTGAGTTGGAGTCAAAGAAGGTTGTTCGCCAGTGAGAAAAGCACTCATCGCCATATTCAAAAAACTTTGGATGGGTTGAATGATCAGGCTATAAGATTGTTATAGGGAGGACACTTTTGTTCTTGAAGGCAAGTTCCCATCATATCTTCGTGACAATGTGCTAGATCCAGAAGTCAATACCTCCGATTATTGTTCAAGAATGTAGATAGGTTTGAGCAAGGAGTCCCAATTATAATCATTGTTATGACTTGTGTTCTTAACATTATTTGCCAATTGTGTTATGATACTAGTTCGACACCAAAGAGCTCGCTCGCAGTGAAGATAATTATCTTTCTCCCTTCAGCATGCTTTTTTGGTGAACGGTGA
Source organism: Dendrobium catenatum (assembly GCF_001605985.2). Taxonomy (NCBI): domain Eukaryota; kingdom Viridiplantae; phylum Streptophyta; class Magnoliopsida; order Asparagales; family Orchidaceae; genus Dendrobium; species Dendrobium catenatum. The sequence goes on along the minus strand of NW_021319935.1, from coordinate 68,973 downwards.
ACTCTCATAATGCCATCATGGCTGTTAATGGAGGAGAGAATGGAGCTCAATATATATTGATTTTACTTTACTCTGTGCAACTAAATAGAAAAAATAGTTCCCCTGCATTCATTTTACAACCAACTAAATAATCGAACGTATTTATTTTATACTGCATTCACTTTATAGCCAACCAAACAACCCCTAAAAATTCAAGTTATTGTTATACAAGTGTTTGAGAGTTAGGAGTTATTACCCAAGGTTGTGAAAATCAGATCGGACAACGAGCCAGAAGAATGAGAGGTTCACAGTTTGATCGGTCGAACTGGGGTTGAACCGGTTGATGTAATAAATAATAACATTATAAAAAAATAAGAAAATTAACATAATAATGGTACCAATTTAATCTTAAAAATTTCAAAAGTCTAAGAATTTTGAGATTAAAAATAAATAAAATTCATATATATACAATATATTACATATTTTTAAAATTAAATATAAATAATGATTATATTTATATTATATATTTAAATATAAATAATAACTAATTTAATTTTAAATTTAAATATATCCAATCTTCGATTTTAATTTACATTTAATAAAAATTTGGTTTATATTTACATATATATTTAATATAAATAATTACTAATTTATAATATTTATGTTGGTATAATTTTAAATTTATAAATTATATATAAATTTCACATTAAAAAACTATATTTATAAAGTCATACAATCATACTTTTTTAGATTTTATATTTTTCTTAATATCATTTAATTTCACATTTAGAGAAAAGTTTTAGAATTTTAAAAATCATAAATAAATATTTTTTGTTTGAATAATTATAAATATACAAATAATTATATATTTAAGAACTTCAAAAATTATTATGATTATTTTTTATTTGAATATTTTATATAAAAATTTTCCAACAAAAAGTCTTATAGAATATCCATTTTGCACACATTGTTGAAACTAGAAAGTAGAAACTACAAGTTTGATGCTAGCCCTGTTTTTAAACCGGTTTTCATTAGTTTGATGCTAGCCCCGTTTTTCAAGAGGACCGAACCGGCCATAGGACCAGTTCGGTCCAGTTTTTAAAACAATGTTATTACCCCTAATATTATAATTTGATTGATAATTGACAAAATCTTTCTAATGGAGACATTAAATCTTGATTCCTAACAACTTAATGACATGCGCTTCTTCCATCTTTGCTTTGATTATTACTCCTTATCAACGAAACTATTGCTTAAGCCATTCATTGCCTTTTTGACTTCAAGAATTATCACCTCCCCTCCTTCCAAATTTAAATACTTTGCTTGTGAATTAGATAAACATCATTGCATGTTGTTCCTATCATTTAGTACAAGTTGAACTATTCTCATTTATTTAATGTTTCATTATTTTGTTATCCTTATTCACGACCGTTCTTGAGTTACTTTAATATAATTATAAAATGCCGGCCATGCTAACCCTTTAATATATTTTATAAGTTTTATTAAGAAGTTTTTTCTTCACTAAAAGCTTTATGTTTTGATAGAAGCCGTTGCCACTTTATGTAGGAATAACCTTTTTTTTTTTTTTGCCCTAACTTCTAAAATATCACCATTTGTTCCTCTCCTCTCTGTTGCTTCACTCCCTACCACTCCTCTATAAGTATTTTAAGTTTTATCTCAATGACTCTATTCCTCGACTTATTGCTAAATGTTTTACTCAAGTATATGAAATATATTATTTTGATATTTTATCTCTGGTCTCTTCTCAACTTTATTATAACTATAATAATACTATAATAGGGACCATGAATCGAGGTTGGCATATGCTCCTAATGAATGTTTATAACATCTTTCTTTATATTTGACTATATTAGGCCTTATATATACGGTCAAACCTCAAAGGTAAAATAGTGAGAGAAATACACACACCTAGTTATAATGTCTATTTGTAGGCTAAAGTAAAGTCCACATACTTGGTTTGAAAAATTCTATAAAGTTTTTGAAAAGTTTTCTTTAAAATTGTATCATTCATCACTCTATGTTTGCATACTTAAATGCATCAAGAAGACTCTGAGAGGCAAAGAAATATTGAAGTATTTGTTGACTATGTTAACTTATTGATGACATAAAGCCCACTTTCATATATTATATATTTTAGGCTTATCATTAATGCCAATTCCTTAGTGTGTTCAGCTGCATCGAGTTATAGAGAGGCCCTTTTTTGTGATTAGAAACAATGATTTCTAAGCTACAATAGAGACAATTTAATCATTTGAGGCTCATTTTCTATTAATATGATTAGGGGTGTCAATTTCGGGTCACAGGTCGTGTTCGGGTCGAATCCGGAACTGACCCGGCACTGTTCGGGTCAACCCGAACCCGACCCGCTTCGGGTTCGGGTCAACTCGACCCGACACGGATTTTCCGGGTCATTTCCGGTTCATTATTGGGTTTCCGGGTCAACCTGAACCCGACCCGTAACTCAAATCGTGTCAGATTTTCAAACCCGAACCCGACCCATTTGCTAACCGGGTCGAGCTAAACCAGGATTTTTTCCGGGTCGGTTCGGGTCATGTTTCGGGTCATGTCAAAAATTGACACCCCTAATTATGATGCTTAGGACTTTGGATTGATTGTAAATGAGCTTCTTTGTGTTTCTGTGTAGTTAGTCATTTCCAATGTTTTTCGCCTCCACTTGATACTGTGAATAAGAACAACTTAACCGTATTTTCTTTTCTTCTTTTAGGTGATATCACTCATTATATGCTTCATGATCATCTCTCAAGTCGTGAGCCAAACCAAAGTGTGATTTTCATACTATTATCATTTGTCAGTGACTTTGATTAGATATGCAAAGATTCTTATTTTTATTATTTTGGTTTAGCTATTGAAAGAGCATATACAAGACAACTTCCTCTATTGGCTTGTTTAGCTTAATCAATGTTCTATTTAGCTCTTACTACCATTAGTTTTCACTGTGATTTACTATGGTTTGGATTTAAAGGTTGTTTGATTTGATGTGTAAGGGTTGTAAAATATTTTGAATGTAGAGGTTTTGAAAAATATTGATATTTGATTTGAAGTAGAAGGATTGCATAGTAGAATTTTGAAGTGAAAGTAATTTAGTCTCTAATTCAAATTTAGTGTATTTGAAATTTTTCTGATTTGAGTGATTTCCAACTACATCGAAAATCAGTGAATGGGGGATAAAATTTCTTATTAATAAATAGATATTAAAATTGACGCAACATACATTATTTTGCAAAGCGTTTATTTTCACGCAAATCAATTATGTATATACATTTCTCATAGAAATCTCGAAAGAAAAATTTTATAGGAATTTTGCCCATTTGCGACATCACTGATTTATTTTTTTATATAGTTAAGATCAGCTCATAATTTTTATGAAAAATTGAATTTGAATTAATTTTACTCAAATGAGTTAATTTGCTTTAAAAATTACAATTAAATATCTAATATGAAAAATAAAAGTCCTAACAAGGAATATATATTGTGAAATAAGTTTATATAAATAGAATTTTTTTCTGATTTATTTATATAACTTTTTATTCTTTTAGTTACTCCAGAGGTGGTGCATCAATAAAAAAAAAATTGTTACATTAAATTTGCATCTTGACATATATATTTGAATTAAAATTTTTTACAAATAATTTTGGAATTATTAGAACTCTAATTTCAATAAATGATTAGTCTATATGTTTCTTGATCAAACAATTTTAACGAGCTCTATATTAGCCAATTACGATGTTGTTAGGATGTCAAATACTTAAAATCATCAAGGGATCAAGGGAAGTTATTCTGAGTCATTTGAAGAAGTTGGAGAGTGCACATATATTTGAAGAATCTTATTGCTTGTGTGCCAATTGGCATCAACGATTGCAACCAATAATCATTGTAGTTTGACCACCATCGTCTAATCATATCGTTCAAAAGTTGTCTTTGAGTAGCCATCACTTTTTGCAATTGATGTTGATGTATGTTAGGGTTGCAAACAAACAAAACCAAGCAGAGTATCTATGTGATCATGTTCATTTGATAAGTGCTTGTTCAAGCTCGATTCGAGCTATTTGTTTGTGTTCAAGTTCAATTCTCTTAAATCATACATATTCAAACTTGGTTCATTGTTTGCTTATGTTCGGTTGGTTTAGCATTCATCGAGCTCTAAACGAGCAGGTCCTTTAAAAATAACTAAATGAGCCTAATCAAGCTCTTAACGAACGATCCTTAACAAGTAAGCTTATCGAGCTATTAACGAACGAACTTATTAAGCTCATAAATGATACTTTTAATGAACGAGCTTCTTAATGAACTCTAGAAACAAACATAAACAATCTTACTTTGGTAAAATTAATATAATGTAGATAACCATGAAACATAAATTTAAAATAAATCCATAAAGAAAAAAAAAAAAAGAGTGTACATTTCAAAATAGAAAAAAGATAACAATTTCTAATAAAATTAATATAATACAAAAAATATATAATTTTGAGAGAGAATAGAAGGCATATTTCCTTACATAGATTTCAAAAAGTTATCAATATTCTTCAAATTCATTGATGTCCTATAAGATAACTCATTTGATTATATGGTAACTGTGTTGCAGTGTAACTCCAATTTTATTCTTTATCAGCAGCAAAAGCATCAACACATAAATAGCAAGACTGCTTCAAAGTCCAAACTCAGCCACTATAGAAGCATATGAATAACATTACCTGAATTTGCGAAATATGATAAAAAAAGAAGCTTCATATTTGCAAAACAAATAAATTGAATCTAATGCTTGGACTCAAAATAGAAAGATTTTTCTTTTTTCAATTTGTGAGGTTCAGAGAAAGGGGGTATGACTCCGCTGGTTGCCTAAATTGACCATTCAAGAGGATTTGGTCTGAAAATTTATGGGAATAATGTATTACAATCACCAAAAGATGCACAAAAATAATGTGTGAACATTCTTCAAACCAAGGAGATATTTGTTTCCTCTTTACACTACAAAACACAATACACAAAATAAGTAATAGGCCCATTGGATAGAAAACCTTAAAGTGCTTATAAAAGCAAAGCTTACATTACTAGCTTTTTTTTGGTGATAGAAGATATATGGAGGTTACTATTTGATTCCACCTCAGATGATAATACCTTCTTATTATTAGTGTTTTTGTATTCTTCAACATATTCATTATAAAGCTCATGCAAACTCTTACGCACATCATTTATGTGCATTTGCAATATATCCTCAGTGTACATTAAATTGAAAGAGAAGTGTATCATCTTCATTTTATTTCTGGGGTTCATTATCATGCCTAGTAAGATTAATAGATTACCATCGCCCCTATACTTGTCAAACTTATGTTTCATTTTCCTGGCCATCTCTCTAATGTATGAATGTCCACCTAGACAAGTATTGTCTAACATCTTCTTTATTCTCCAAAACTCGAACATAAAAAGTTAGATGTAGGATACTCAGAACCTACACAAACATAGAAGCTTATTAAAATAATCTTATGGTAAGAAGCAAATGGATATGAAAGTTTTCATTGCGAACCTGAAATTAATTCAGTTGCTTGGTTAAACACCTCAAGGAAGCTTATTTTGTGACTTATCTTTCAAAGAAATTACTTTTAGTTATTAACCAAATATCATTACAAAATAACATTACAATGAGTGCAACTACACATTACCAAACACTATTACATAATCATAATACATTCTCTTATAATCCCTTTTCCGATTTCAATACAATCGGACGAAAGTCCATGGGAACCAGCGGAAAAAAAAAAGAAAGAAAAAACAAAAGAAGAAAACAAACTGCGAGATGTGTTCAAGGGTTTCAAGGTCGAGAAGAAAGATCGGAAGTTGGACATGAGCCATATTTACATTTGAAGAGAGGAACCACAAAAAAAAAAGGAAACAAATGCAATATATATATATATTGAATAAAATTGCAAGATGGCTGCCAAATGATTTGGAGGATTTAAGCGGGGTAGGAGAGAAAATGATGAAGACAAATGTCACGAATATGTATGTCTGTTGAGATCTGACACGAATGACTTCAGGGACGAACGACGTAGGGAAAGAGGAAGGGTTTCGAGCACGAGGAGGGTTTTGGAGCGGCCTAAGAGCAAATAGGATTATGGAAACTAAGAGCAAGAACCGAGAAGCGAGACTTTGTTTGTGCATGAAGCGGCATAAGTCCGTGCGTAGGCTCAAATAAAAAAATGGTATTAATAATTAATTAAATATTTTTTATTAGTAATTAAAAGACAAGTAATAATATTAATGAGAATTAATCGATTAATACCAATTAATATATAATAATAATTTATTTATTAAATATATATTATTATAATATCAGAATTAATCGATCTTGATGTCAATTATCAAACATTAATTTGGTTCTTTAACGAGCTTCATATCGAGTGTGTTTACGAGCTTCTTATTGAGCTTCGCATCGAGCATGTTCATGAGCTTTAAACGATCTTATTCACAAACATAATCGAGCAAGATGCATTGTTGTTTAAGCTTGTTTATTAACGCATCAAGTATTTACGAAAGTGTTCAAACTTATTCAACTAACTAATTAAACGATCAAGAATGAGCTCGTATTGAGCCGAGCCTCGAGCAACTCGTCAAACGCTTAATTCGCTTGCAACCCTAATATATGTAATTACTAGAGCAATCACTTGTCATCAATTAAATTGACACCCATTATTGTTCAACCACTTTTGCTAGCTATCATCGTTGTTAGCACCAATGATCTCTTAAAAATCATCCTAATTTCTTCCTCTAGATCTGTTTTCTTCCATTTAGCACCAATCATCATTGTCAAAACTGGCCCGGCCCGCTTTTACTATAATTTGGCCCGGCCCGTACGGGTCGACCCAGGTCGAAAGGCAATGCACCTTTCCTCTTCCTCTGTTCAAAACCCCAAACCAGAAAGGGTCTCAGCTCGTGGAGACAAACCAGGAGCTCTCCTGTCTCTGTTATGGCTGCGGAATCGAAGACCAAATATGATCGCCAGCTTAGGTATCATTTACATCTGCAAAGTTGTATCTTTCGTCCCAATCTGTTGGCATTCTCATCTTGACCTTTTTTCTGCTTTGTTTCCTGTAATTTTGACTATTACGTGGTTTTTGAAGGATTCTTTTTGAATTGCGAGTCTTAAGAGGTTTTTTATTACCGTTCGCTGGGACGGTTCTTTCTGTTTAGTCCTGCTCTCTTTAGCGTCCTGGAAATCCATCATTTACACTGAACTTTCTTCCGCGAAATAAGTGTAGAATGGTTGATACATCTTGTTGCTTGTTTTGTTTGTTCCAGTATCACATGGTATGCATATTGCAGGATTTGGGGTGACCAAGGGCAAACAGCGCTAGAAAAAGCCAGCATATGCCTTCTTAACTGTGGCCCTACTGGATCGGAGGCATTGAAGAATCTTGTTCTTGGTGGCGTTGGCAGTATCACTGTTGTTGATGGCACCAAAGTGGAAAAACATGATCTTGGAAATAATTTCTTGTGTATGTTTTTCTTCTAAATTATGTGATCTTATTTATATCTGGAATTCATTTATTGATGCTTTCTTACATTATTAAGTGGATGAAGCAAGCCTCGGGCAGTCAAAAGCAAAGTGTGTATGCGCCTTTCTGCAGGAGTTGAATGATGCTGTTAAAGCTAAATTTGTTGAGGAGTCTCCTGAAGCTCTGATAGAAAGAAATCCTTCGTTCTTTTCTCCGTTTACTCTAGTAATAGCGACCCAGGTATGCTGTGTAGTTTCTTCCATTGTCTTCATGTTGAATTTGATTTTCTTTTTTAACATTTCCGTTTCTTTTTATTTTTTTTAATTGATTTTATTCGTTTTAGCACGGCTGCACGCCATGTCGGCATGTCCTATTTTTCATGGCCTTGCATGCTAGCAATCCTTACACCTCTTTTGTAATCCATCTTGCCTGGTACTATTTCATGATCAATATTTTAAAAAGCAAAAGCGTGAAGCAAAGTGTATGATCCCTTCCAAGCGCAAAGCATAAGATTTATCATTTTTGTTTAATATTTTTAGAAAGTATTAACAGACATCTGATGATATAGAATGAATAAATATTATAAGCAAGAAACTTTCATACTTAACAAATACAAGTTTTTTTTTTCATTTCAGTTAATCTTATTGATTTAATACTTCAAAACTTGATTACATTAACATGGAGTAAGTTATGTAGTATGTATTTATCCTAAAGTATTATTATTATAATAAGTACCAGATGGCAATCTTAAAACGAACTTAAGTTATAAATGCAGAATACATGATGTTAAATTAGAATTAAAACTATCAAATTATAAGCGTGGTTCACTATTCAAATAGAGGATACCAATAAAAAAATTGGTGTTGCACTTGGGTGAATGGGGAAGAGAATAGAGTAAATTATCCAAAAGTTAAAAAAAAAAGTGGCAATGCATAAGGTTGATGCGAAAAGAGACTATAGATGGGGTAAGTTAATAGACAAGAAACGAAAAATGAGAAGATGGTATGAAAATGCTATGAAGGTTTAAGTTTTAGATGGGGTATTTGAGGATAGATGCAGGCATCAAGCTTTTTTTTTTTTTTTTTTAATATTTTATTTAAGTTGAATTCAACGATCAAATTTTAAGAAAAACTTAAGCTTTCCATGCTTTAAAGCATCATTAAGCATTACAGTTCATATCAATAAGCTTACACTTTATACTATGAACACTTTGATGTTCACTCTTTAGAGCCAACTAAAGTTGAACATTCAATTTTTTATTTTCATATTTGTGCAAAATGTTTCAAGCAAATTTATGTCATGCCAAATGTGAGTTGTATTTATTCATTTAAACCTTATGTAGTGTTCTGGGTGTATTATCATGTAGATGAAGGAAGCAAGAAAGGTTTTTCCCCAGGCTCTAGTGGTATTGTCCCAAGTCCCAACTTCACAAAGTGTGAGGTGATGGGTTCCACTCTCATCCATGTTGGTGTTTAAAAACTAAAGAAAAAATGTAATATAGTTTCCATCATACTGTGGTTCTTATTCCTATCTGCATCAAGTAGAGAAACTAGTATGTTCTCCTGATATTTGGATCTCTGGTTCTTTTTGAATAATCAGATTTTAACTTTTTCAGAAGTCTTGTTTTTTTTTTCAATAACTTAATAACCAAATTTGCTAGTTTTAAGCTCAAACCTGTGGTTTGACAGTTACTGGAAATTTCATTATTAAAGCTGGATAAGATTTGTAGACAGTCTAATGTCATGTTGTTGGTTGCACGCTCGTATGGACTTACTGGATTAGTTCGTATTTGTTTGAAGGTATGGAAATGCACATCAAAGAAATGAAACTTTCTGTGATAGATTTTACTGTTCATCTAGTTAGTAGATAGCAAGTAGAATCTAATTTCACATATTTGCTATTCATAGGAGCATGATGTTGTTGAGTCAAAACCTGAACATTTTGTGGATGATCTGAGACTGCACAATCCATGGCCTGAGTTAAAAGAGTAAGCAGGAAGTACCTTGAAGCAACTGATAACATCATTATCATTAGCTTATCCCAATTAGGCAATTATGTATGCATATATATATATATATATATATATATATATATATTGTGTCTCATTAAATGCGCTTTAAATTATACTATTAGAGTAAGAAAATCCCTCATGTGAAGTAGATTTTTGTGGCTTAATTAAATAAGCTTTGCATAAGTTTGATTTGCAGAATCTCATTAGTTGGTTAGGTTCTCCTTGATCTTTTAGATTGTCTACAGGTTTGCAAAAACTATGGATCTAAATGTGACAGATCCTGTTGTACACAAGCATATACCTTACATAGTTATCCTTATTCATGTTGCTGAAAAATGGGCTGATGGCCATGGTGGATGTTTACCAACTACTAGACAAGAGAAAAAGGAGTTTAAGGTATAGAATTAAAAATCATTTATTCTTTTTATCCATGTTTTAACTCTTATAATGCCATGTCAATCCTTGTTTTGTTTTCTCCACAACAGGATCTAATAAAAGGTTACATGATTAATATGGATGAAGAAAATTACAAAGAAGCTATTGAATCATCCTACAAAGTTTCCCTACCTCACGGAATTAGTAAGCTAGTTAGTTACATTTCTATTGAATTCTGCTTGTATTGCTGCAATATGAACAAGAATTTGTGAGCACCTTTATATTTTCTGAAAAAGGTCTCCCTTCTTTTGATGCATTTGTGCAATTATTGAGTTTTTTATAACTTGGATACTTAAGATGGCTTACTTTTTGAAGTTTAAGGTTTTTCATTTAGCTTTTTTGGTCGTTACAGTTTATTAAGTTATGATAATGGAAAGCATCATACTGCTGGTTTTCTCATTTTGGCTTTTATTAAACCCTGGTCATAATTCTAGCTTGGTTTATCCCAGATGTGGCACAGGCCCATTCTTTGTTATGTCCTTTGGTAAGATGATGGGAAATTAGCCTGGAGCAAGAGGAACTAGTACAGGCATGGACGCTTCTGAAACTTAGCTACTAATCATAGCTATAGATATGTAATGAACCTTGTAATGATAGCATCCTTCTACAATACATTGTTGTCCAATTTGGTGTTCTTAATGATTGCAAACATTTCATAAGCCTTGCTTAACTCGGCAGTACTACAGCTTGTTATCAGGAATGTGGGTTGGGTTTATCAAACAGATCCTTCAAAAGTAGCTGAGGTTCTTGGGTTGTTTGAGCAGGCTATTCTTGATTTGGTACTCTTAGCACTCGACATGGCTTGAAAGGAAATTAATAAAGGAATATACCCTAACACTAATTAAGCAACTGAGTTGTTTTTGTTTATGCTCTCCAAAGAAGAGTTTAAGGGTTCAAATTCTCTAAATTAATTAAATGTAATCGGCCTTGATCCTTTTACATATTAGGTTGATGGCCGGCTGAAAAAAATAATAGAGAAGGCTAATCATCATCTCTAGAAACTTTAAGTAGTCTGATAACACTCTTAATGTTACAATGTCTAAGCTTTTACAAGTTGAGGATTTGCAGTGGATCTATACCCTGGAAACTTGTGATCAGCAAATGCTAATTCAGGCTTTGTTTGGGACGGCTTTCTTACTGCTTCTTAAAGCAGCTTTCTAGTACAAAAGTTTTAATTTTTGTACTTGAAAGCTGTTGTAAGAAGCAAGAAAAAAAGCCGTCCCAAATGAAGCTTTAATGTTACAATGTCTAAGCTTTTACAAGTTGATGATTTGCAGTGGATCTACACCCGGGAAACTTGTGATCAGCAAATGCTAATTCAGTTTTCTCATTCTCTTGTTCTTGTTGACTATTCTTCATTACTTTTCTGGACCAAATAATTAGTTTGTGGCTTATAGTTCCATTCATCATCTTGAAGAGATGAATGTTACTCCCCTTGGTAAAGTGATTGATTCCTAAATACTTGGTGATATCTTTTCTTGCATGTCAGGTTCTCAGCTGCGTCAGATCATAAATGACAATAACGCTGTTGAAGTTAATTCAGCATCTCCAGACTTCTGGATTCTAGTCGCTGCTTTGAAGGTGCGGTGTATCTTTTTCTAAGTATTTGTAGTCATTTGAGATATATATTAATGTTTTTGTTGTGTATTTATATTTGATCTTATGTGTTTGCTCGAAGACAGTATCAATTGTTTTCCCTGACTTATAATTGAAAATCAGGCATTGCCTTTGCTTCTTTTTCCTCTGACATATATAATTGTTTTCAGGAATTCATTGAAAATGAAGGTGCTGGAGAACCACCTCTTGAGGGATCAATACCTGATATGACATCCTTAACGGAGTCAGTTTCTAAATTGGTCATATGGAGCTCTGAGTTTTATTTGTTTGCTGCATTAAATTATTACTGCTGCGACAATAAGCGTTTTTCTTGTGAATGATAGATATTACATCAGCCTACAAAGGATTTACCAAGCCAAGTTTGAGTCTGATTGTCTTGCTATTGAGCATCGTGTAAGGACCATATTGAAGAGAATTGGTAGGGATCCTGATACTATTTCAAGGGCCTTCATTAAGAACTTCTGCAAAAATACTAGAAAGCTCACTGTAAGTCCTGAAACATATTTTTCATCGTAATTATGATAAATCACCTTTGTGAACAAAGAATATATTCTCCATCTATAGTATCATTTAGTGAACATAGGTGTGATTCAAGCGTACAATTTATTTTCTTTTTTATTTTGTTTTATTACTTTCTGTGTTGATTAGATGTTCTATACAATTTAATCGTTCTTTTGAAGTGAACTATTTTTTAAGAGTAGGTTTTGCATCAGCAGATTTATTTGGCGTGTTGTCTTGGACCAGTCTTGATGTAGAGCTAGGCAGGCGCCAGTGTCTAGGTTGGTATTTATCTTAATGTTTCAAAACGAAGAATATGTGTAGCCCACTATGGAATAAGGTTCTTTATGATAATTGAATTTTAAATGAGTAAATTGAACTCAACTCTGCCTCAATTTTCATAATTCATCTCTCAACTATTCATATTTCACCAGATTATTTGAAGATTGGCTTAAGCTTACGTCTTATTTTTTGGAAGCTAGAAGGTTCCTTCTAGATTGCAGTAGATTTTGTGACAAAGCATTATATTTTTAGCGATTTTAAAATCATTTAATCTTGGTGGATCACTTGTCTATTTCTTGTTATTTGTTAAAAAATTGGAAGTTGATATAATCATGTTATTTTAGAATTAAATGTGAATAATGAAGAATGAAAATGGTAGATCAAAGGTAATATGGATAAAAGTTGTGTTCAAAGATTTGCATATAACATGTTTTAACATTTTAAACAATATTAACTAGAATGAATTGTGATCAAAGAGTTTTGCCTCGAGCAATATGTGCCACATCCCTGATACGGCTGTGAACCCCACCCCCTAGGTGGCAGCTTGGTGGAATTCCAAGAGCCAAAAGGCTCCTGTTTTGTGGGTCTCAACACCTCATTTCAGACCTATGGGAGGAAAAAGTTTAAGGGATTATTGAAGGAAATGTGAGGTGCATTTATGATAGGATTAGGGCTGATTTTAAGGGGAAAAGTTTGTATGTGGGAGGGATTATGTGAATAATTTTCTAGCATAGTTTTCTTGGGTAATTGGGGATTCCTAGTTGCTATTAGGAACTGGGGGTGGGGGGGGGGGGGGGGGGGGGGGGGGGAGCCGATTCACCTCTCGAACAATGAATCAATTGTATCTTGTATTTCTCTTGAATTTTGATCGAAGATTTTTGTTTCAGCTTTGTTAGTGTTGTTCATATATACCGTTGCTATTTTTACTTGGTTGGTGGCTGTTTTTCTTGCTTTTTGGTGCTGATTTTGTTCTACTGGCTATTTTGAGTGCTGATTTGATCCCCACATCATATCAAATTGGTATCAGAGCAAATTTTTGGGATCCATGGTTGGGAGAAGAGTTGAGGTATTGGAAGAAAATTTGATGGGGGAAGTAGGGCAGCTGTGAACAGATGTAGGATCATTGAATGGAGATTTTTCAGACATGGAAGGAAGGTTTTAGAATATAGATGAGATGATGAAGCGGATGTTGGAGTTTCAAACTAAAGCAGCTTCGCCAAAAGCAAGGGAAAATCAAGAAAATAACTTGTCGAGGGAAGATGAAGAGGTGAAAATTTTAGAAGAGGAAGAAGGAATACCCCACCTTGAGCCTCTACCAAGAAGGGGGATAGATAGGGAATATGAAGGTAGGAAGGAATGATAAGAAGAGAATAGACGGGTTGAATTTGAAGGAAGACGGGATATGAAAGGAGAAGGGAGAAAAGGGAACCGTGGAGAGACCCCAATGCTCGCTTCATGGGAGGCATGGGGGGCGGAAGGGAAAATTGGGGCGGGGGAGATCCGAAGGTCACGAAGCTGAAAATGCCGGTGTTTGAAGGGATGTGCATGGGTGGACTTATAGAGTGGAGAGATATTTTGGGTTGAATGGGTTGATGGAAGGGGAGAGGCTTATGGAGGTGGCTCTGTCTCAAGGGGAAGGCACTGTCATGGTACCAATAGAGAGAGATGAGGTACTCGATTTGTTCGTGGGAGGAGTTCAAGGACTATTTATTGGAGCGCTTTAAAACCAAGCATGAGGGAGACTATTATGAGCAATTCTTTGCTTTGACACAGGTGGGAACGATGTTGGAGTATTGAGAGAGATTTGAGTTTTTGTCGGGATGTTTAGGGAGATTATCGGAGATGGTGTTAGAGAGCAATTTCATGAAGGGGTGCAAACCAGAGTTGAGAGCCGTTGTGCGGGTGGCAAGACTTCGTGATGCAGGCATCAAGTGGTGGACATTAATCAAAGGAAGAGACGAAGATCCACGACCGATATCCCTCCATTTTATCTTAGTTTATTAATTATATTTTTTTATTTAATTATGCATTTTCCATTTTTACCCTTATTTAAGAGTCTTGTCTTATGTAAGCCTAAGGGGAAAAGTTGTTTTTTAGTTTCTTTTAAGGCCTATATATAGAGGCCCTTGCTCTTGTATTAGACAATGATGGATTAATAAAAAAATTGTTTCTACACTTTGTTCTTGAGAGCTATGGGAGTTCTTAGGAGAGTGGAAGTCCCTATGTGAGGGCAATGAAATACCCACCAGCCGCAGGATGTATCTGAGCTCATGGTTGAAGTCCCTAGGTGAGGGCATCGCATTACTCGTCAGCTGCAGGATGTGTCTGGGCTCATGGTTTATCTTCTTTCCCTATCTCCTTCCCTCTCTTTTCTCCCCTAATTCCAACTCTCGGCCACCACCTTCCCCTTCTCTCTTCCTAGTCGGCCACCCCATCTCCTCCCATCCTCCTAACTGCCAGCCACCCCCATCATTTTACTCTTAATGATGATTTCAATCATCATTAATACCTATCAAAATTAGCCTACCTAATTTGGGGAAAGAATTAAATCTATTTGAAATTCAAATACTTTCCTAAAATTAACTAAGCTAACTTAGGAAAGTTTCTAAATTAATTCTAATTTGATCTTAAATTAGATTTGATTTAATTACATTTTTCCTTATTTAGAATCATGATTTAGGAAGTTTAAATTCTTTCCACAAATCCCATCTTTCATTCAAAGCCCTTCATCTTCTTAATTTGGTAACAAATTTGCATTCAAAATTCAAACAATTTTGAATTTGGATTTGTTTCCTAAATAAGAATCCATATTTTATGAAAGTTACTTGAATTATATCTAATTAAATCTCTAATTGGATATGATTTAAATTAATTTTCCTAATTAGTAAATTTCTTTTAGGAAACCCCCTAAATCTCTCAAATTTAAAATTAAAATCAGATTTAATTTCATAATCACATTTATTGCTTGGGTCAACATACATTGCATGTGGACACTTCTTCTCCCTCCTCATATGACCGACCCCCCTCTCTCCCCTTCTCTCTAATTATTGTCCCTTCGTTTTACATCAGTTTGGTATCAGAGCATGGTTATCCGGGGTGCGGACTCGATGGATTCGAGCTCTTTTCCACCCTGGGAGAATGATGCGGGCATCCGATGGTGGACGTTAATCAAAGGAAGAGACGAAGATCGACGGCTGAGATCCTCCATTTTATCTTAGTTTATTAGTTTTATAATTTTTATTTAATTATGCATTTTTCGTTTTTACTCTTACTTAAAGGGTATTGTCTTATGTAAGCCCAAGAGATAAAGTTGTCTTTTAGTTTCTTTTTAAGACCTATATCTAGATGCTCTTGTATTAGACAATGATGGATTAATAAAAAAATTATTTTTAAATTTTGTTCTTGAGAGCTATGGGAGTTCTTAGGAGAGTGGAAGTCCCTATGTGAGGTCAATGAAATACCCACCAGCCGGAGGATGTGTTCGGGCTCGTGGTTTAAGTCTCTAGGTGAGGGCATCGCATCACCCGTGAGCTGCATGATGTGTCCGGGCTCACAGTTTATCTTCTTTCCCTATCTCCTTCTCTATTCTCCTCTTATTCCAACTCTCGGCCACCACCTTCCCCTTCTCTCTTCCTAACCGGCCACCCCATCTCCTCCCATCCTCTTAGCCGTCGGCCATCCCCATCATTTTCCTCTTAATGATGATTTCAATCATCATTAATACCTACCAAAATTAACCTACCTAATTTGGGGAAAGAATTAAATCTATTTGAATTTCAAATTTGAATTTCAAATACTTTCCTAAAATTAACTAAGCTAACTTAGAAAAGTTTCTAAATTAAATCTAATTTGATCTTAAATTAGATTTGATTTAATTATCCTTTTCCTAATTTAGAATAATGATTTAGGAAGTTTAAATTATTTCCACAAATCCCATCTTGTATTCAAAGCCCTTCCTCTTCTTAATTTGGTAACAAATTTAATTCAAAATCCAAACAATTTTGAATTTGAATTTGTTTCCTAAATAAGAATCCCCATTTTATGAAAGTTACTTAAATTATATCTAATTAAATCTCTAATTGGATTTGATTTAAATTAATTTTCCTAATTAGTAAATCTCTTTTAGGAAACCACCTAAATATCTCAAATCTGAAATTAAAATCAGATTTAATTCCATAATCACATTTGTTGCTTGGGTCCACATACATCATATGTGGACACTTCTTCTCCCTCCCCATATGGCCAGCCCCCCTCTCTCCCCTTCTCTCTAATTAATGTCCCTTCGTTCTACATCACTTTGTGACTTGGAAGAGGCTATGAAGTTATCCTAATTGATAGAGAACAATAACTCATTTGAGAGTAGTAGTAAAGGGGATAGTTTTGGAGATTCTTATCGCACAACGATCACCTTCCTTGCACTTAGGATGCAAGTCAAAGGGAAGCTCCAAAGGAGATAGGTTTGGGAGCTCTGGAGGGAACATTAAATGGTTTACTGATATGGAGCTGCATGACAAATGGGCTAAGGGGTTATGTTTTAGATGCGACGAGAAGTTTACACCTGGCTATAGGTGTAAAAATCACACCTTGCTGGTCCTTTTTGTTTGTGATGAGTAAGAGATCGGCGGAGTAGAGGCAAGAGAAATGGTAGAGGAAGAGGAGCCCATACACTTGGAGGTGACGGAGGTTTAAGTGAATTATGTTGTGGGATTCACCCCGAATCACACTATGAAGATGAGGGGATAGATAAGAGGGAAGTCGTAGAGATTTTGATGGATAGTGGGGCTATCCACAATTTCATATTCAATCTGGTGGTTGACAAGCTGGGGCTAAAGCTGGTAGACACATGATGTTTTGGGTTGATGATGGGCATAAGGAAGGTGGAGAAGAGTCGGGGTATCTATCAAAGATTGGTGTTGGAGTTGCAGGGGATTCACATCAGGGAGAATTTTCATCCACTGGAGTTGGAAAATACATATTTGATTTTGGGTATGAAGTGGCTACAAACCTTGCGGGAAACCAGGGTATAGACTGGAAGGCCTTAGCTCTGTTTAAAATTGCGCAATAAGAGGCGCGCCTCTGCGCAATTTGACCCAAAACCGCCTCGAGGCTTACGCAATTCCTCTCCTGGCAGAGGCGTACGCCTCACTTGGACTGAGGCGCGCCTCAGAGGCGTACGCCTCATGGAAATGGACCCACCCACTTAAAATAAAGACTTTTTCTTCCTTAATCCCGCACGGCTCCTAGTTCTCCCGAAAATTTCCTTCCCGCACACTGTGTTCGCGAAACAGAGAGCTCTCGCACCTGTCGGCTTCCCTTCCCGCTGCTTCTCCTGCCGGCGCCGCCCTCTCCGGCGAAGTTGAAGTGTTCGGCCGCCCTTTAGGAGTACTCCACAGTTGATTTTAGGTTTTTTTTTTTGTTTAGGGTTAGATTTTTCAAGTGTAAAAAAATCTAGGGTTTATGTTTTTTTGATTGTTTTTGTGTGTTTTTGGATTTTTGCTTTAAGAAACATGGTTAGAGGCAAAGAAAAGGCGAATACGTCATTTTGTACTTTGGGACATGATTTTATTGCATCTATTTTCTTACTTTCCACTATTTTCATATATCATTTAGATGTTTTTATTGTAATATAGAATATTGCTATTATTTACTTACTAAAACCCTTAATTTCTCATTTACGCAATTCTGTGTCCATGAGGCTTACGCCTCGCCTCACAGACGAAAATCGCCTCGAGGCTTAATTACACAATTTTAAACCTTGGGCCTTAGCTATAGAGATCCAGGTGGAGGGGAGAAAGGTGGTGATTAAGGGAGACCGTAGTTTATGCAAATAATGGTTTCCTTGAAAACTATGGTGTGTGCCATACATGGTGAAGGAGTGAGATTCTTGGTGGAGTTTTAGAGCCTGGAGGGAGTTGACACTTGGGAGATAGAGGACATTCCAAAAATAGTTTAGCCGCTTCTCCAGCAGTTCAGTGAGATATTCTAACCTGCCCAAGGATTGCCTCCTCCACTAGAGCACGAGCATGCTATTTTTCTGAAGGAAGGAGTCTCTCCCATTAGTGTCCGACCATACCGATACCTACTAGTCCAGAAGGATGAGATTGAGAGGTTGATTTAGGAGATGCTTGAAGCCGAGGTGATGAAGCCCAATATGAGTCCTAGTCTTGTGTTGCTGGTGAAGAAGGATGACACTTGTAAATTTTGTGTAGATTATCGTTCCTTGAACAAGGAGACTATACCAGACAAGTTTCCCATACTAGTCATTGATGAGCTGCTGGATGAGTTGCATGGTTTGCTGATGTTCTCAAAGATCGATTTGAAATTTGGGTATCACTATATCATAATCTGATCAGAGGACACCCACAAGATGGCTTTCAGAACTCATGAGGGACATTATGAGTTCTTGGTGATGCCTTTGTGGCCTCACTAACACCCTTTTCAGGTGTTCAAGCCTTATCTTTGGAGATTTGCTCTGTTATTCTTTGATGACATCCTTATCTATAACAAGTCAGAGGAGAAGCATTTGGAGCAGTTGGGAATGGTGTTGGGAACTTTGAAGGAGCACCAACTATATTCCAACTTGAAGAAGTGCACACTTTTGCACAGCAGAGGGTAGAGTACTTGGGAGTTGGGACATATAATATTTCAAGCTAGGTGTCAACGGAACCAACCAAGATAGAGGCAATGGTGGAGTGGCCAGTGCCTAAAACCCTAAAAGGGTTAAGGGGGTTTCCTAAGGGGGTTCTTGGGACTCACAGGATATTATAGGAAGTTTGAGAAGGGATTCAACTATATAGCCTAGCCGTTGACAGAGTAGTTGAAGGAAAATTTTAAATGGGGGGAGGCAGCCATTCATATATTTAAGCAGCTGAAGAAAGCTATGACTAGTCCTTGTGTTAGCACTAATAGATTTTAGCCAACTTTTTGTAGTGGAGATTGATGCATCAGACTATGCATTTGGATCAATTATCATGCTAGGACAGAGGCTCATAGCTTATTTCAGCTAAGTATTGACTGTTAGGTGCAGAATGATATCAGTATATGAAAGTGAATTGATGGTGTTAACAATTTAGAAGTGGCGATCTTACTTGTCGGGGCGGCACTTTATAGTCAGGACCGATCAGATGAGTCTAAAGTTCCTGTTGAAGCAGAGGATGGTGATAGAGGAGCATCAGTGGTGGTTTTCCATGTTGTTGGGATATGATTTAGAGATCTTATACAAGCTCAAGTTGAAAAATAAAGGTCGTGATGCTCTCTCCAGGCGTAAGGAAGACCCCTAGGTTATAGGTAGAGTCCTCTATCTATAAGATCAGATCTTCAGACAAACACTTTCTAAATTGCAAAATGTGGAATGAAACTTTTTTCATACTCCCAAAAACCTTTTGGGGTTCAGCCAATTGACACTAGCCTACTTGTTGGCTCTCATTTCGATAGTAATCCTATCCACCATCTCCCCATACCTAATGGCTTTCTCCTTCTTAGCTCTCCTCTAACCCACTCAGTGTTGATCCAACACCTAGCGAGATAGCAAATGTGAGAAATAATCATAGGAAATATGTGAAATATTTAATAATTTAAATCATAACAATGGATTGATAATAAACATGAAAGTATGGTGACAAGGCAATGAAAAGATAAATTAAAAAAAATACTAGGCAATGAAAATATGATAGTTAAATAATTAAATATGATGACTTTAGGCAAAATATTAACTCAGAACTCAATTATGTCGGTTGACCTCGACGAGAAGCTTGTTGAGGTTGTAGGGGGGCAACGCATCTATGCTCGGGGGTTTGGCAGTAAACCCCCTCGGAAAAAAAAAAGTTTTCTTGTCTTTAATTCTTCGTGGCGTTGTGAATCCCCTTTAGGACAAAGAGCTTAGCGTGGAGGTATTGTGTTCACGGCACTGTGGCACTATGGACCCATTTTGAGATAGAAGAGTTAGCACCGCGGAGGTACGAGTCGGTTGAATTAGTTTTCTCTTCGTTTTTAACTTATTTAACTAATTAGAGGGTTGAACTCTCTTGTATCTGTGTCTAAAGGTGGTGGACATGAGTGTGAAGTGAAAAAGAGAGCGTGAGCGTGAAAGATTTATATAATTTCTCTCATTTTCATTGTCGACTTCTTGGTGTGGTGTGACTTTATTGTTTTTTCCAGTATTTGGATTTTTCCACATTAAATTCTGGTGTTCTTTCTCCGCACTTTGTTTTATTGTTTGTTTCATTCTTTGTTTAATCCCAACAAACATATCCTATCCGAGACTAGTGGAAAGACTTCAATTTATCACTTACTAGATCTAACATTGCCTACGTTGTTGCTGTGGTGAATCAATTCATATACAATTTTAATAAATCACACTTTAGGATAGATTTAGAATTCTATAATACTTGATTGTAACCTTGGGAAATGAAATTTCATTCAAAAAGAGGATGATTTGACCTTGAAGCATATATAAGATGCAGATTGTATGGGTTCTATTATGGTTGACAGGAGGTCAATTTCAGGATATTTACATTCTTAGGAGGCAACCTTGTGATTGAGAGATGTAAATAACTATATTGGTAGCAAGATCTAGTATAAAAGCCAGTTTTAAATTTATGGCAGTGAGAATATGTGAATTGCTATTAGTTTAAATTATCCTAAAAGATTTAAATATTGAATGGAAAGGTTTTACGAGGCTCTATATGATAACAAGTCAATCATAAATATTGGGCATAATCCCATGGAACTTGATTGTATAAATCATATTAAAGCTGATAAGATATTTTATAAAGAAGAAGCTTGATATTGAATTTGTACTCTGTTTGCAACCAAGGGAATATCAGGAGCACTCTTTCAAAAATTATCAGGCAAGTTTGGAATAGATGATATCTATTCATTTGCTTGATGCTTTTTTTTTTGCAATTCCTGCTAACCTCTATGGTTAGGTGCCCTATGTTAACCGTTTACTGGTTATCATTCTTTATTTCTTCCTGATTTGCAGGTGCATCAGAAGTTGTTTAAATTTTTGCTCAGTCAGCATTTCGTCACCTCCTAACGGCTACAATTTGCAGGTGTGTAGATACCGACCACTTGAGGATGAGCTAATTTCCCCTGCTATTTCAGAATTGCAAAAGTACATGACAGATGAAGATTTCAGGTAGCTGTCTGCTACTTTAACTGCATTTTCATCTGATCTTCTATCATATTGTGGTCAAAAGTTTCTTTTTCATTTGATGCATTTATTTGCAAGGGTACAATTGCTCTCATATCTGAGGGTCTGAGTTTTAAATGATGTAAAACAAAAAAAGTTGTTCTAATGAAATTTTATATACGCATATTCATAATAGTCATTTTTTTAGTATTTATATCTAGGAAATTTTTCGTAGAACAAGAAATAATAATACCATGATTGTCTTAGAATTTGATGTTGAATCATATATCATTGAGAAGCCAATTGACACATTACTTTTAAGCAGCAAAACTATGTAAGAGGGAGTGGCTAAGAACAAACAGTCTTTTAATTGATTCTATGTTGTTAATTGTTGCTGGAGGAAATTGATCAATAGGAAAAGTCAACCCCCCCTGGAGTCTCCTCATCATGTAAGATGAGAGAAAACATAAGTATTTTTTCTTAAGGTAGATTGATTGTATTTTAATTATATATTCCTTGATATTTAGATTTTAGACTAGAGTTTATTTAGATTTAAGGTCAAGACTTCCTATGTACACAATCTCCCATAATGAATTACTTGTGCTTATGGGAGAGCATCCTAGATTAAAAAGGCTGCTTAGACTTAGTTTTTTTATAATTTAATTTTTAGATCTTAATTGAATTAATGGAGATTTTTTTTTGGGAGGAGGATGGTTGATGATCTTAATCAAAATCTCATAGTTTTGTTATTTCGGGCAATGGCTGTAGTTTACCAACATTAAAAGGGATGTAATCCACATAATGTTTAAGGAGTCTAATTATGACCTTGAGTTGCCTCATCCCAAGCCCAAATATACCAAGATGAAAATGTCGATGTGCCGTAGACATGCATCTAGCCGAACCAATATCCCGCACGGTAGTTTCTTGCGCAAACATTTTATACCTCTATCTATGCGGCATCTCTAGCTCCTTGCATCCTCACGAGCATCCTTGCATGTCCTTCATGATCTGTGGTTACATCTATGGATCTGTCTTTTTTCACTACGGGTGCTCGTCCTAGTGTTTTTTGCCATGTTTGTAGGTTGTCTTTGATGCCAATACCTCCTCATGGCGTTTGTGTCTCACCCTCATTTGATCCCTCCAATTTTTAGGGCGCCTGTAATGTGTCATCCTTTTTCACTTTCGTGCAGGTGGTAGTCCTTACTCTTTATCTTGTGCATGTTTCTCTCTCTCCTCTAGTCATTGATGGGGGATCTTCTGAGATCTCTATTTCATTAGTCTCTTCGGATCTCTTTGCCTCCTCTTATAGTATTATCTCCAAAGACTTTGGTTGACCCCATGATGTGGCCGCTACTTCCTTCCTTGGTGATCCTTGATTCTTCTGAGGCTCTTCCTCGTATGCTTCTCAGTGGTTGTGCCTTCTCCACAACTATCGTGATCATTTGTAAATGTTGTTCATGGTCGAATGTTGTATGCCCTCTCCACTCTTCATCCAACAAATCTTCACTTTTATTTGAATAGAATTCAAAAAGTCTACAACATAAACACCCTTCTTCCTTTCAAGCCTTGCCTGCCATAGTCTTTTTTGATGAGGAGATTTATGCACTTGTTAGGCCCCTTGACCTCTCACTTATTAGCAAATTCTCGATGGGTCAACCAAATATGGAGGTATTGTTTGATTTACAATTGTAGGGTGACCACTCCGTTGGGCTCATCATCATGGAACTTTCTTTGTGCTAGACTCTTCTTATAGAGTTCATACTATTTTAGTGGCCCCCGCTTCAAGTAGTTGTTAAGATGATTATTAAGAGTTAGCTTGCCACTGAGTTTGATGATGTCATTTGCGGTCTTTATCAACACATACTTACCAAGCTAGACCTTCAACTAAACCATATGAGGTCTTGGCCAAAGTCATGATAACATTTGACATTATTCAAGGAATAAATTATAGAAAACCCATAAATGTTGTCCCTTCATCTCTAGATTTGTATTCTGATTCCACAACATCGTTTACGTATTATATGCATGATTTACATGATAAATTTTGAAAGCAGATTGACTTGCGTTATAGGAAATAATATTATGAATGTTAAAAGAAATGCTCAAAGAGTATAATTAAGGTGACTTTGTGATGATTTGTATATATCTCAAATTCTTTGTGCAAATCATATACAACTAATTAGGCATAATCCTCTTTTCAAATAAATAGGTTAGTTTGAATGTGATGCTTTAGATTTGACTCTTGATATGCTTATAAGTCTTATTTTAAACATTAAAGATTGCATGCATCGTGGCATTCAAAGTTTGAGATATGCCTAAGGGATTTTTTTTCCTTAAGTTGTGATGAAAAATGAGGTGTAAATGGTTCCTTCTATAATAATTTGGTCATTCTAGCATAGGAGGTTTTCCGCCGTATCAAGGCATTAAGCCAAGAATTTTGTTCATTTTGTCTTAGGTTGTGTTTGGGACGGCTTTCTTATTGCTTCTTAAAGCAGCTTTTAAGTATAAAAATTAAAATTTTTTAACTAGAAAGCTGCTTTAAGAAGCAGTAAGAAAGCTGTCCCTAACGAAGCCTTAATGTCAATAGCGGCGGATTACACTTATAAATGTTTTATGCTTTTGCATTTACTCTTTAGCAGCGTCATGTTTCATCATATGTTTCTAAAGCAGGTACCATTGGCGTGATCTTTTGATTCTCTTGATTTAGAATTATGTTTGCTAAGTTTCATGCTTTGAATGAGTTGAATCAATGCCAAAATTTAACACTATGATAATCCCATGCCAATCATACATGCAAGCTTTGGAACATGCTAAACACAGTTGTAACTCAAAGAATTATTGTATCTACTTTGATTGTCACAGCTTTTCTGTTAGCTTCTACATTCTACTCCGAGCTGTTGATCGGTTTACTGCCAATTACAACAGATTTCCTGGATTGTTTGATAAGTAAGTATGGATGCTACTTTCCGTTTTGGGATTTAATCTTTTCCGGGTTAAAATCTAAAATAGTTCTGAGGCTATTGGTGTGTGGCCAATTTAATCATACAAAATTGATCCTAAATAATCTCTTAGGGACATTTATGTTCAATTTTGTATGGTTGATGCCTTGTGGGATTGACTTGAGAATACTTTTGTATGATAGATTTTATATGAAATTATTTTAGATCGAACTTATATGGTCGAAAAACTAAATGAAAAAATAAAAATGTGATTCTCTGAGATTAAATTGGCTACACATGATTAGTCAAGATACTATTTTGAGATTTAGGCTTCGTTTGGGACGACTTTCTTATTACTTCTTAAAACAGTTTTTTAGTACAAAAATTAAAATTAAAAAGTAGAAAGAAAGCCGTTCCAAACGAAGCTTTAATCTTTTGATTTATTATTGGTTTTTATTTTTATTTTTGTCAAAAGGAATGCTAATACATTGCTGAAACTTTACAGTGAAATGGAGGAAGACATATCTAGATTGAAGACCATTGCAGTTGGTGTACTGAGCGACTCCGGTCTTCATGGTTCCACTCTAGCTGAGGATCTAATCAATGAAATGTGCAGATATGGAGGTGCTGAAATCCATCCAGTAGCAGCCTTCATAGGGGGCGTTGCCTCCCAGGAAGCAATCAAGGTATGGATCCCTGTCAGTTCTCATGTTTTTAAGTACAATACACAAAAAATTTTACTGTTTGGTTTCTTGGCCTCACAGCTTATTACAAAGCAATTTGTTCCATTGAATGGAACACTGGTTTTCAATGGAATTGATCAGAAGTCTCAGGTGCTGGCTGTATAATTGCAATCATCTGCTCGAATAAGTAAAAGCTATTGCCATCGAGAGAACTGAGTTCCATTTAAGAAAATATTGTTTGTTATCATTTTCTGTGTGCAAAAGCTACGCATTAGTGTATTTCTATAGAAACTTTTGCATTGCATATTCTTCAACCATAGTTTTTGTAATTTGAAGTCTTCTTTTGTCGATTCTACTTTAAGTTCATTAATCAATAGGGGGTACAAACTGAAGGATGGCATCTGCAATTGAATCACTAATGTAATCCTGTTCTTTGAGGACCAATATGTTGAACTTCTTGATGTTTATTACTTCATACTAACATGAGTTATTGGTAGGCAAATTCTTACTCCTAGAGTTAATGGAGAAGTTATTGGATAATCATCTCCTTGACAATCAATAAATGTTATAATAATAATACATTAGATTCTCTAAACTTTTGCAATAAAAAAAAAACTTTTAGAAACTTTTTTTTTATATATAATTTGGTTTAATGCATGTAGAGTAAAATAAATTAGTGCATACTGAATACTTTGAGATTGTTTGGTTGGGTATCTACAGAGTAAGGCTATAACACTATTCTTGGCATTTAAAATTTCTTCTTCATTAGTTCTCTTTGTATATGCTATCATCAACCATATGAGCTCTCATGGTGAAAATATTTGATTATAAAATATTAATCAAGCAGATGAAATTGTAAAAAAATGAAATCCAGTATGAAGAGCTAAAGCTATAACATACAAGTTTCTCTCTTATGATGCAAACGAATAATTTGTTTAATTCATTTCGCATCTATCGAGCCTTTAACTCCTTAGGTTTTGAGAGGAATGATTGAATCATTGTTGTGTTTTTGTGTAAGTTATCATACATGATATCAATCTCTTTCTTATAAAATTTTGGAAAGCTAGATCGCTATTTTTTTTTCTTTCCTTAGGAGCTCTTGTTGTTGTTTAAATTGAATTAGCAACTTGAGCTACACTGTTAACCATCATTGCAATATAGTCATGAAAACGGTCGTCAAAATTCTCTCAATCAAACAGCCCCTTAATGGCATCATGCAATTAGCTCAAAAGTGATGTGTATCATAGCTCGTCAAATTTCAAATTGTAGACTTACCTTCAAAGGCAATATTTGTATGAACTCCTTGTTTTGTGTTTTTATTGTTTATTAATTAGTACTAAAATATCTTTCTTTTTTAATTACTTCATGTGGGTCATCATTACACCACTTAAAAGGCATAAAAATCTTTGATATTAAAAGGTTGTAAAATTAATCATAACCTTAAGAACCTATGCAATATGGTAAACAAATATGGCAAATCAAAAACCCTAAATTATATATATTATTTTGTTAACCCTAAATTATATTAACCACTATTACTCATCAATTTTTCTCAATTAAGATTTTGCACTAAAAAGTTGTTTTAAAAAACATTAAGAAAGCTATCCCAAATGAAGCATGGGATAGCTTCTTTGCTGCTTTCTAAAACTATTTTCTAGTATAAAAATTTTTTTATTTAAAAATGTTTGCACTAAGTAGTTTTATAAAGTAGCAAAAAGTTGTTTTTTAATGCTTCTTAAATCAGTTTTTCAATATAAAATTTTTAATTTTTGTATTAAAAAATTGATTCAATAAGCAGTAAGAAAGCTATCCCAAATGAAAACTAAGGCTTCGTTTGGGACGGCTTTTTTATTGCTTTCTAAAACGGAGTTTTAGTACAAAATTAAAAAATTTTGTACTAAAACTCCGTTTTAGAAAGCAATAAAAAAGCCGTCACAAATGAAGCCTAAGTCTACTCCACAACACTCCCCTATAAACCTTCTTATAGATTTCTTCTCTTGCAAAACTTTTTGCACCATATTCTCTACTTGAATCAAAGGTCACTTATGAACCATCCATAAAATCCTAGAACAAATAGTTCCTCCAAAATTACAAATATTGACATCATTAAGACAATTATTATTTTTTTGTAAATGATCTCCAAATTTCCTACGTAAAAGTTTTTTGGTTTGCCACAATTTTTTTTTTTTTTTTGCGTTAAATATTTGTCCAAAGTTAAAATATAAAATACCAAACGTAAATTTTGTAGCACGAAGCAATAATAATATCTTGATATGATGTAGTATATTTAAAATTATTAGATTTGTATTTTGATTAGTGAAGTTGGTACTATCAAATGTAAATATTAATCCCAATAAATTCAACCTATAATGACATAGAACACATTCAGATATCTTTTTAAGTAAATTTTTTTTCTAGATTTCTATTCCGTGAAAATAGCTTGCTTTAAATTTAAATTACCTTAAGTAGATGTTAATGAAAAATTTTAAAATGTAGCAAATATCAAATTTAATTATTCGATTTTAATAGAAAGTAGAACTTCATTATCCAATTTCTATTTAACTGAAAACCGAATTTTAATTCTCCGTTTTCTATTCACCGGTTAAAAAAAAAAATAAGAAAAAGATAGTTTCTAAAAAAATAAAAATTTAAATCACGTTTTTGTTATTTGTTAAATTATAAGTGATTAGTAAATTTAGATAGATTAATTGTTATTTATGGAATAATAAATAAAATTAAATATTATTATATTTTAAAATTAATTTATATATATTAAATAACAATTAATCTATCAAAATTTAAAATTAAATTATATATATATATATATATATAGATATAATAAATTCTAATTTTATTCATTATTCCATCTCTTCACCCGTGAAAATTTTAATTTAATTTAATTAATAAAATTTTAACTTACTTTTTAATAAAATGGTGAAAAAACGTGCTATTAAATAAAACTCTATTTAATTTATTTTTTTTATTAAAAATAACAATAAATTTATCAAAATTTACTAAACACTTATAATTTAACAAATAATCAAAACTCTATTTAATTTTATTTTTTTTAGGATAATGAAATTTTAATTTCTATTAAAATTTGATAATTAAATTCCGTATTTTTTTTACCTACTCTGTAAATTAATTTCAGTTTAAAAGAAGTTGTTTTTTATAAATTCTGTAGCATCGTCAATCTACGCCAGGTTCGTATTTTAACATTAATTACGCCAAAATTACTGACGTGGCACGATAATAAACATTGGTTTAATTATTCCGTGTTTCTTGTAGATTTCTTGGAGAGCAGGAAAGAGAATTTTCTGCGTCACGCTATTTCGTGATCCTGTATATCAAGCTAACCTAATCGCGACGTTCAATCCCGATAGAAGAAAAAGTTTTTTTTTCCGAAGTCGTCGGTACTATCCTTTTGCTTTACGGTGAAGGAGATTTCTCCGCTTAATTCTGTTCATCTACGGTCTACCGATCGGTTTGGTCTCTTTATACTTTCGATTTCTTGTTGCTTTTTTTCTCCTTTTCTTGCTCGTCCTCTCGCTTTCAGAGCGTTTTTTTTCTTGTTTGATCTCATTCTTTCGCTCCATCTTCGCCTTACGGAAGGAAAGAGGAAGTCGACCATGGAGAAAAGTTCCTTTAAGCTTGAGCATCCTCTAGGTTAGTTCCTCATGGAAATCTTGAAATTATTGTTTTTTTTGTTTGTTTTAATTTTAATGTTTTATGATGTTTTCTTTACTGTTTGTGAAATCGTTAAAGTTTGGATCTTTAGAGGCTGTTTGGTAGCGAATTTGAAGCAGTATTTAGGGTAAATTCTGCCATACAGAAAAAATGGGCATCTTAAATCTGACAGTGAATTTAATCCTTTGTTTCCCCTTTGTTGCTATGAATTCCGAATTTACTAAATCCTTTGGTTTGGCGGATTTATGGGATTTGGCCGAAGAAGCGCGCGAAAGGAGAGAAAGTTTGTTACCGTCGCTATGAGCGAGCTCCGTCGTCCTCGAAGGAGGCGAAGGAAGAACGTTGTCTATCTGTGTGACTTCCGATCTGACTCGTTCTAGAGCTCCCGCCATCTTGCCTTAGACAGCCCTAAGGAGTACAATAATAAATAATTATAAAATTAATTAAATATTGAATACTGATTCCATTATTAATTAATAATTACCAACTTATTTAATTAGTGATAGAATACGCAAATAATTAATATTATATTGAGTAAATTAAAATTATTTAAATTATAATTAAACTATTGAGTAGTTAAATTAACTTCTAATTAATGAGTAACTCATACTTAAAATATAAATTAAATTTGAAATTTTAATGTGCTAAGTGTCTTAAATCTTAGATTATGTTGTCAAACAGTTACACAGAATTTAACATGATTTAAGCTTTATCTTGTCAAACAGTTTTTAGGATTTAAAACATTCCAGATTTACTAAATCCGGATTTATTAAATCCTACTATAGTTAAATCCTACTTTGCCGAACAGCCCCTCAGTTTCGGACACTTTTTTTGTTCAGATTAGAGTGCTCAAAACTCTGAAAATTTGTTGGAATTAGAATAGGAAATTTATATGAGAGTGGCTGTTGGTTTGTTTTTATTAAATTGTTGTGTCGTCTAGATTTAAATGTTGTTTAAATGCTGAAAATTCAAGTGCTGTTTGGTTTGTTCTTGCTCTTCTTTGCATGTGGCCATCAAGTATTACTATTTGCGTGGCTTGATTTACCTTATATCTAGATGGCAGCTATGTAGGGCTAAGCTCACTTCAGAATTGTTGATATCTTAAAGGGTTAAGATGCCACTGGGATTTAAAATGCCGCATTAACTTTAGTTGGGATTTTATACATGACCTAATCATAAGTTTAGCAAATGGTGGATGTAAACTCAGGTTTTGATCTTTGCAGTTATGTATTCATATTGTTGCGGTTGATAGTCATTTTCCAAGCTTGAAATCATAGTTTTAAGTGTTGCTCAAAACTGATACAGAACTCTAGTTTAGAATTGGTTTCAAGGCCTACATACATGAAGATTTGCCCCTTATTTTGGCTTTTGACTGATCAGGCAAAACTGACCAATTTTTTGTTGGCCATAGTTCAAAATGTTTGGCCATTTCAGTTTGTAATATGGTTCCGACACAGGCTTTTCTGGATTGAATCAATATTACAATATGATGGAAAATTATTTTGCAATGTGCGTAACTATCGATCTTGGAACCTTTGAAAAAAATCGCAAGAATGGTAGATGCCTAGTAGACTACTAAGCACTACAATTAGTTGAAAATAATTATTTGATAATGATGGATTAAATTGAATTAGCAATAAAAATGTACATCAACAACAACAAACCTTTATCCCACTATGTGGGGTAGGCTAAATGAATCATTTTTTCTCCATTGTGTCTTGTCAAGAGTCAAATGGAAAATTTTTGATAGGATCAGATTTTAAAATTATATTAGGAGTAGGATCAAAAAAAAAAAAATTTAAAAAGGATCAGCCGCGTGAACAGGATTCGCGTTTTTTAGCAAAATGCAAAGCAGAACTGCGTTTTCTATAGAAAACGCGATCTAGGATCGCATTTTCTATAGAAAACGTGATCCTAGATCGTATTTTCTGTACAACTCTGTTTCTTCAGCATTTTTGTCCCGTTATTATTAAAAATATTAAGTACAGTAATATTAGATTAATTTTATTTGTAAATATTAAGTATATTAGTAATATAATTAGGTGTAATAAATTTAGAGATATATTATTTATTTTGAGTGTAAGTATTAACTTGTTTATTTTAGAAATAATATAAATATTTGCCTATTATTTTTTTTGTTTAAATGAAAGCTTAAAAAATTAGCTTGTTTGGAAGAATTTGTAGAAATAACTTGTTTTAGTTAATGAGTATTATATCAATTTAAATTTAATCAGATTAATATTATTGATTAATACATTTAATTACTTAAAGAATATAATCAGATTAATAAATTGATTGTTAATTTTTAAATAAATTTAATCAGATTAATAAATTCAATAATATACGTTTTTATAATAAAATTGATTGTTAATTTTAAATTTAAAAGAAAATTTTAATTGTAGGAAAATTTTTTTATCTGTAATTAAATAAATGTTTTTTTGAATTATTAAATATTTAAATGAATTATTAAAGAAAGTCGTAGGATTCATGCTTCTATAGCACGAGCCGGTGATACTCTATTAGAGCGAAAGGCGAATGCAAATGAGATTTTTCGGTGTTGTCTCCACAAATGATCAGAAGAAGAGGATGATAGGCTCTGGGCTATACATGCTGAGTTGATCGTGGTAAAACTTTTCAGGACACAAAATTTTTTAAATGCTGCAGGTTGGAAATCACTTGAAATTAGGTTCAGAGAGGTTAACGGTCATTTTGTTAGCCCTCACTTCTTACAGATGCGATACCACGAGCTGAAACGTCACCGAGACGAGGGTCATTCACCACCAGATATCGACTGTAGTCACCTTGATCATGAGCATGTTATTTTTTATCGTAGTTGATGTTCGAGATATGACAAATTTATTAAAAAAATTTATAAAGATCAGATGAAGGAGGTAATACCTGATGGTCAGCTGAGAGAGTTCTTCAAACTTGAGGATTGGCAGGACCTACAGTATGAGTTTGAGTGCAAGATGAAGTGTTGTCCAACACAGTCACAGCTCCAATCACGTATTTATATGCTGCTTAGGAATTAGTACACCTGTAGCGTCGCTTATTCGAGGCCATCTTTTGTATTTTCATGCCCGTCGTCCTTTTTATTTAGCAGCAAGAGTGTCTTTTATTTTAATATGTTATGTTATCCTGTTTATGTGGTTATCCCGTACTAAAAATAGAAGGATCAGTAATGGAGATTGCTTAATTTAATTTATATTTATTGACAACGCATTCTGAATTGATAACACAAGCTAAGTTGATAAAAGTAGATGAGTTAAAAATTTTGCGAAATTAAAGTGCACACATTTAATATAAAGATTGATTTCAATATAAAGATGAGAGTACATCTTATGAAAAATGAACATAATAAAGTCCAGACATAGTACATCAATAAATACTCCTGAATTTCAACTATCTCTTCTTCTTGTGCCTAAGAGCATCTGTGCCTGGGGTGTATCTTAATGGTTCCCTCCTACTCCTCTGGAGCTGTGGTTCTTCTTGCTCAAGCTCCTCTTCCTCCTGCGTACTGGCCATGTCTGGTTGTACTTGTTCACTAGCCATGCCATGTTGTGATGGAGTTCCAGGCAAGCCAAATAGAGTCGTCCACATTGGATTATTCAAGTCATATGGAGCTGCTGGCCCGTATGAAGATGTCGTACCGACCCATTGTGATTCAGGTAAATTCCACGGTCCTACTCCTCTTACTTGTGATGAACTCCCTTCTCCCCGTATAAAAGAAGGGCCTGCCCCCGTCATTCCAAAATCTCTGCCCGCATCAGCTGATCCTACATACATGGAATGTCTTGGAGGGTCAACAGGAATTGATTGTAATCCAGAAGCATGAGATGTTGATCTCCTAGCAGACTGCTCCATATGTCTTGTTCTTCGTCCTTGTCGAGGTTGCCGCGCAGTGGTGTCTATATATACGGATTGCTCTACTTGTCTTGCAAGTTCAAGAATGTCAGCATATCCTTGATACATTGACCCTCCACTCTCCATCTGGCCCATAGCATATGACTCTGCAATGTCTTTGCTACGCAAGAAGTAATCGACCTGAAAGTAAATGTAAAATTTAATATACGTAGCATACATGTATATTAAGCAATATTTTAAAGTCCGTACAATTACGTACCACTATTCTCTCCCCCGGTGATCGTGGGTATATAGTTTCTGGAGCAGTTGTTGGTGCTTTTAGTAAGTAAAGGGATGCCCAAGATTGGTACCATTGTAAATAGGATGATAACTCTTCTCTACCGTCTCCCAATGGATGCGTAATGGTTATACCAAGAGCCCATCTATTATTCCATAACTCAATGTATCCTCTGTAGTAATGCATCCAATCAACCTCCGCTCGTCCTCTACCATCAACACGACGGAATGATCTCTCCATAGGCTCAATCGTGCAAGATTGGATCCCACCAAATTGCCGCATCACCCTGTCAGGAAAATGCCACTCGACACGCTTCCAGCTAATCAAAGGGGCACGTGCAGTCCATATGTCGTTGGCTTCATGACATATTTGAGGCAACATGCCCATTATAGCTTCAGTATACGGCATGAAAATGGCATGTAATGAGTGAAATATATTCTTATTAGTTATCAAATTTTTTATTAATCATCTAAATCTCTAGTGTGCTTACTTTAAGTTAAAGTTACCTGGCTAAGCTGAAGTCCATCCAACTCGTCTCTGTATGTCATTATATTTTCAGCTGGTACTTCCCTCACTCTTTCCTCTGCCCACCTGCAATCATATAGGGTATCTCATATTGTTCAATTTGTTCTGCACAGTTTAATATGGCATGTGAATAGAAAATTACCTTAATGCTAGGGGCTTCCCGATGATATCTCGAGGGAATGGAACTCGAAGTGTCGGCCTACCGACATGTATCCTCTCCCAAGCCCAGACCTGCAATAGGGGAAGGCATCCAGCTATGTACATGCAAGAAGGTCGTGTGGCAAGGTTTAACTCTCTATATAGATGTGCCAAGACGGATGAGCCAAGGGAGTATTGGCCAAAAATCTCGATGTTCTCAAGCAACGGCAGATATTGCATATGAATGTGTGAACCAGAGGTATCTGGTAATAAGTAACATCCAAGCATATACATAATATAATGCCCTAACATGTCGGAAGAAGACATGTCGGGGTAAGTCTGCATAAGATTCCCGATAAAAAGTCCATCTTAGCCATCGAAGCGGTACTATCGAGTAAGCTTGTGAATGGCCCATTCTAAATATAACCTCAGCATCATGATTGTCTGGATCATGGTACGGTACATTTGGGTCTGGGTGAGAACCCAATAGCTCATTGCAGCAATCAATCCATGTGTCCCAACGTAAACCTTCGCCAACCATCGTACTACCAATCATGGGAGCACCATCAATCCTGATGCCCAAGATCAACTGGACGTCTTGCAATGTCATCGTCATCTCCCCGACCGATAGGTGGAACGTGTTTATCATTGGACACCACCTCTCAACCAAAGCAGCTATCAAGGAGTGGTCCAACTGAATGAAATGCTGGTGCCTAATGGAATCCAAGCTCGTAATCTGTAGTGCATGGATCAATCGCAGGCAACGGACAGGCCACTCACGTGCCATATGCAAGTGGGTTGAAGCCACAAGATGCACAGTCTGTGAAATTAAATAGTTGACATGATATATAAAATTTTGGATACTTTTTATGATTAGTATACTGCATTAATGTATGGATATGTTGAAATTAATATACCTCATTAATATTTGAAGCTCTATGAGCATCCCCCAATTGAGCTATGCTCAGTTGCTCATCTGAGTCTGGCACATTTGGCTGTGCACGAGTACTAGCTCGTCTAGACCGTCGTGGTCTAGCTCTGTCACCTCTCCCCTCCATCAAATACAACAGCTAGAAAGGGATTACAAGGAAATAAAGCGAAGATATTGATTACTATATTTCTATCTCAACTTTAATTTCAATGTGAATTTATGAATTATCTAAAAATGAAGTATGTGGTGAAAATTCTGGATTAAAAAAACTGACAAATTATGAGAGAGCAGATATATCTTCAGTACAATAATAATTATTGAATTACATAAAATATGACAGATACAAAGAGAATGATATTACATGTCTCTCATCATCTCACATCCCATTTCAATATCCCTAAGCTCTCCTCCTACTACGACTTGGATTTGTAGGGCAGGTTGCAATGTTGTATCCCCTGTTGTGGCAGAAGGAGCAAGTTCTGCTTGCTGTACTGCGTGTTTCATCCATGCTGTTACGATACCGGTTAGTTCTAGGTCTGCCAGAACGACGACTAAATGCTGGTGCCAATAATGGTATTAAACCATGATCATCGCTATATGGTGGCCATGATGTCCTGTCTGGGATTACATGAAAATTTCCTAAATAACTTTCTTTGTAGTATGCCAATGTGTAGATCATGGCCACCCGATGGAAATTTTTTTAGTTTTTTATATTTGTTGAATTCTATTTCTTTGTATTAATGTGAAATTTTAGATAGAGAGAGAGAGAGAGTTAAAAATATTTTAGATAGAGATAGAGGGAAAACACAGGTGTACTAATTCCTAAGCAGCATATGCATACGTGATTGGAGCTGTGACTGTGTTGGACAACACTTCATCTTGCACTCAAACTCATACTGTAGGTCCTGCCAATCCTCAAGTTTGAAGAACTCTCTCAGCTGACCATCAAGTATTACCTCCTTCATCCGATCTTTATAAAAATTTTTAATAAATTTGTCATATCTCGAACACCAACTACGATAAAAAATGACATGCTCATGATCAAGGTGACTACAGTCGATATCTGGTGGGGAATGACCCTCATCT
Source organism: Dendrobium catenatum (assembly GCF_001605985.2). Taxonomy (NCBI): domain Eukaryota; kingdom Viridiplantae; phylum Streptophyta; class Magnoliopsida; order Asparagales; family Orchidaceae; genus Dendrobium; species Dendrobium catenatum. The sequence goes on along the minus strand of NW_021319935.1, from coordinate 33,356 downwards.
CAGTGGCGTTTCAGCTCGTGGTATCGCATCTGTAAGAAGTGAGGACTAACAAAATGACCGTTAACCTCTCTGAACCTAATTTCAAGTGATTTCCAACCTGCAGCATTTAAAAATTTTGTGTCCTGAAAAGTTTTACCACGATCAACTCAGCATGTATAGCCCAGAGCCTATCATCCTCTTCTTCTGACCATTTGTGGAGACAACACCGAAAAATCTCATTTGCATTCGCCTTTCGCTCTAATGGAGTATCACCGGCTCGTGCTATAGAAGCATGAATCCTACGACTTTCTTCATCAAATCTTTCTTTGTTGGGTACTCCTTTTAGCATCTCCATATATGACCAACTCATTTTGAGTGACGTACAACTAGATGACATACAGTGAAAATTTTCTTTTAAATTTAACAATCAGTTTTAATAAAATTTTCTTTTAAATTTAAAATTAACAATCAATTTTATTATAAAAACGTATATTATTGAATTTATTAATCTGATTAAATTTATTTAAAAATTAACAATCAATTTATTAATCTGATTATATTCTTTAAGTAATTAAATGTATTAATCAATAGTATTAATCTGATTAAATTTAAATTGATATAATACTCATTAACTAAAACAAGTTATTTCTACAAATTCTTCCAAACAAACTAATTTTTTAAGCTTTCATTTAAACAAAAAAAATAATAGGCAAATATTTATATTATTTCTAAAATAAACAAGTTAATACTTACACTCAAAATAAATAATATATCTCTAAATTTATTACACCTAATTATATTACTAATATACTTAATATTTACAAATAAAATTAATCTAATATTACTGTACTTAATATTTTTAATAATAACGGGACAAAAATGCTGAAGAAATAGAGTTGTACAGAAAATGCGATCTAGGATCACGTTTTCTATAGAAAATGCGATCTAGGATCACGTTTTCTATAGAAAATGCGATCCTAGATCGCGTTTTCTATAGAAAACGCAGTTCTGCTTTGCGTTTTGCTACAAAACGCGAATTATGTTCACGCGGCTGATCCTTTTTAATTTTTAATTTTTTTTATCCTATTCCTAATATAATTTTAAAATCTTATCCTATCAAAAATTTTGCCTCATCTAAATCTAATAAAGAAAGTTCATATCTAATATTTCCTAACCAAGTCTTTTTAGTTATACCTCTACCTTTCTTAACATAAGTCAAATTTAATGCATCTACTTTCCTAATCGGGTGATCGGAAGACCGTCATTTTATGTGACCAAACCATCTAAGACGACTCTCTCTAATCTTATCTTCCATTCCAATTAGCAATAAAAATGTAACCATGATTAAATATTCAAATATGAACTATTATTTATTTATTTCTAATATTAAACACACTGCAATAATCTCAAATTTTAAATATCTCTATTTTATAAATTTATAAAGATTATAAAAAATAGTTTATATTTATTTAATACTTAAATTTAAATATTTATAAAAGAAAAAAATTTACTAAAACTAAAATTGTAATGGAAGATTGAAATTATCAAAACTAAATCTGTCATGCTAGATGGAATCTGAAATCGAGTCTTAAAACCTGTCTTGAAACTATTATAAATCTTAAATTATTTAAATTGAAATTTATTACTTTGACTCATGGGAACTTGCTTGAATTTTAATATTTTCAACTTAATATAAGTGTATGTGCTTATAACCACATGCAGATTAGGGAACTGTATATGGAGTTGTTTTACAGTTCATGAGTAAGGCAAGTAATCAATATGCACTGTAATATATTTATCTATAGGACAATCACAAGGCGTGTCTATCAATTAACATTATAAGATTATCAATTAACATTATAAGATTGAATGTTTGTCTACCATTGTATCTCTGAATCAATAAGATAGCCACCACAGGCCTGTTGAAGTACACCGATCATCTCAATGGAGTTTTCAAATTGAATATCAGGTCTGTTGACCAAGTTTAAGCCAGTAGCAAGGGCATTGTTAGTGATCACTTCCATCGATATAAAAGTTAAGGTTTATCACAGTATATAGTACCACTGGGCCACTGGCATGAGCTATGTAAATAATGATAAGCAGAAAGAATGCCTTAGCTTCACAATTATTAATATCTGAAATTAAGGTTTAAATAGCAGCAATTTGATCTACTATCATACAACATGGATTAACATTCACAGTTTTGAACAAATTCCTCTTCAAATGTCAAGGGAAATACTCAAATGTAGAAGTTTTATTTGTCCCTTTATGAGTAGGAACCAACTACCTGAAGGTTCATGTCTTGAATTGAAAGCTCTTCTGTCATTTACTGAACCAGCACCAGCTAAGGACCAATCTATAATCCGAATGAAAGGTCTATAAAAGCACTCATTCATATATGCTTGCGAGTAAAATAATAAGATCTATATATGTTACTAAAATTTTGATAAAAGACATAAAAATTAGGAGCTAAATTGACTCAGTGGAATGCTTGACTTTGATATGTTAAAGATTATATATGATGTCAAGTTTATTTATGACGATGAATTGCATGGCTGAATCTGGAACTTTTTTTTTTCTTGAACAATAATCTAATCTTAAACCATTGAACTTTTGGAACTGTCTGGTTTTGAACACTTGATAAGCATTGGAAGTTGAAAATCATCATTGCTAGTTTAGTCGTAAGTGACATTGGCTGATGCGAAGCTTTTACACATGCAGGCTTGTGCTGAACCAACAATCATTAATATAGTTATTACTTCCGATTTATTTTTTGAAGCTATCAATTTCTGATTTATTAACATAAGCTTTAGTATTTCATATGGTCTATGGTTTGTTATCCCATGATCTTAGTCTTTTGCTTTATTGCCATGATTTTATAGTAGCTGATTTTTTTTTTTCATTTGTTGTTGTGGTATGTAGAAAGGAGGCAAGCAGAGGCTTCCCGAATTAGGGAGAAATATCCAGACAGAATTCCTGTATGTTTCTCTTTATTTTCATTTTTTTTTCTTTATAATCAATGGGCTTGTTCTGATGGATATCATCATGCTATATAGGTAATCGTGGAGAAAGCTGAGAGGAGCGACATACCAGACATTGATAAGAAAAAGTGAGTTTTATTCATTAGATTATTTTGCATATCAAACTTAATTTTTTTAGTTTGCATGCTGAGCATATATGTGAAAAGGTTGGAGTAGCTCTAGTGGAAGATAAGATTAGAGAGAGTCTCGCCTTTGATGGTTTGGCCACATAGAATGGCTGCCTTTCGATGACCTGGTTAGGAAAGTAGATGTATGAGATTTGACTTATGCTAAAAAAGGTAAAGGTAGACCTAAAAAGACTTTAGAAAATATTAGAAATGACATTTCTTTATTAGATTTAAATGAGAATTTAACTCTTAATAGGATACAACGGAGAAAATGGATTCATTTAGCCGACCCCATGTAGTGAGATAAAGGCTTGATGTTGTTGTTGTTTTTGTTGTTGTTGCTGCACGTTGAATCTTGACTTTCTAGAGTGCATTGGGTTTTTATATCTTAAATGCTATTATATTGTTGGACTCATACCGGTGGTGGTGATATTTTGGTTTAAATTGTTCCTCTAGTCATTTCCTTGATGCTCTTCTTTCGTATTTTTTAATAATCCCATCTGTGCATTTTTTACACATGCTAGAGTAGAAATTCCCTTTTACTGTAAGAAGTGGAAGTTTTCTAGTAAGAAAGGAGGATTTTATTCCATATTTACTTGAACCCATGAAGAAAAAAAAGTTTTATTTTATATTTTTCTATAAGTTTAAGAAGTGGAAGTTTTTTACAAAGTAAGAAAGGAGGGATTTTTTCATATTTATTTGATATCAGGAAGAAAAAAAAAAGGTTTTATGTTATATTCTATAGTTTCAGGTCATTCCTTCGTTTCTTGAAAGTAGGGCGTGCCTTTGTTCTCAAAAACAAGATGTCATTTACTAGAAAAAAAATTTCATTGGTGCTGATTTGAGACAGTACCAGGTTTTGGAGTAGAAAACAAGAAATTTGGAGGAAAGTTTTGACTCTCGTACTTTTTCTTGCTTTTCCATAGTAAATAAACTGTCCATTAGGAAACCTCTTTTGGCAACCCGTTGCAATTTGCTCTGCTAAACGCCAATATTTATTATGTTACAATCAGGCTTTATTCATTTGTGCAAACTAGTTATTGGCATACTACCATATGGCACTTTTTGCATGTCCATATTGGTTGGATCTGTATTTAAAATAAAAAGAATCCTTAGTATGCTGCGGAGCTGGTTTAGTTTAATGATAATTTATATAATTGCACTTTTTCCAAGATAAGGTGCATATAATATTGGAGTTCTTTAAGCTTATTGTACTTCTTTTATGGTATGGATATTCATTAAGGTTATGCATGCTGATATGCACATGTAAGTATGTGTTGTGGTTTGTATTTTGGTTCAATTATACTATATTACATGCACATTTATTCATATTGTATATTTTTAATATTTGTTTTGCATCTAAAATATAAAGTAACATGCAAGGACTACGTACTTTATATGTAAAGGCTCGATTAGGAATTTTAAAAACTTTTTTTGAGAGATTATGGACTTAGCTCACTCAAAAGTGAACTGAAAAATAATAATTTTTTAGTTGACTCAATTTGAGCCCAAATTCAAAATCTTCAGACTGGATTTGAGGCTGACTTACTCGAGCTCAATTGTTATCACTCTTAGAAGTGTTGGCATGTTGGTTTTGTTGTGGGTGTTTTTTTGGTGCTTGGGCCTTGAGCATTTGTAGTAGTTGCATTTTCATGCCATTTACCTTCTTCAGTAATTACCAGTTTCCAAACTGTTGGATTGTAGTTTTATAATGGGGTTCTTATGTTTTTGTGCCGCTTAATAGGCTTGACGATGACTTCAACTCTTGTTTAGCACTAGAGTTGATATAACCTTTTAAGAACTATAGTAATACTACATGGGCATCAAAATGATCTTCAACGGGCCTGAACGTTTCTTCTTTTTGCATCTGATTTCCATATTCTAAGAAAAATATGTTAAAAACATCTGGCGCATGCAATTGTTAGTTTAGGATTATGATTCAAAAATAAAACATTAGAAAAAGGGTAATGCAATGGGATGCATTTACTATTGGTATGGTCATGAATGGAAAAATTTATTCTGTGCGACACCGAACGCCATTCGGAGATCAATAAAGATGCACCGCATCATCTTTTTACTGTACTGCGGCTCGATCTGCTCGGTACCGCAGAATTCAGACATAGAGCTGCGTCCGACGTCCACACAGAATAATTTCTCATACTGGCAGAATTTAAATTGATATTAGTGGATGAATTCTGACTAATGTTTGTGGTTCAAAATCATCAAATACTGTTATAGAAACTTCTCATATTTGGTATATTAACTTTTGCAAACTGATTTTTCAGGTATCTCGTCCCAGCTGATCTAACCGTTGGACAGTTTGTCTATGTTGTTCGAAAGAGAATCAAGCTTAGTGCTGAGAAAGCCATATTCATCTTTGTCAAGAATACTTTACCACCCACAGGTAAGATAGTAAATGTCCGAAAAAAATTCTTGCATTAAAATGCGTTGCTACAGCTTATAAGTAGGAGAGAGGAGAAAGCAAATATGAAAAAAGATCCTGTCAGATTTTATCAGTTTCAATCGTTATTATTTCTCCTTGGTGTTAATGAAAAACACAGTGGAATTTCCATGTCAAATACCTTTGTAACATTATGTAAACTTTCAAGCTTTGATTTTAACTTGTTTAATTATCTTTTTTTCCAGCTGCGATGATGTCTGCCATTTATGAGGAGAACAAAGATGAAGATGGTTTTCTTTATATGACCTACAGTGGAGAGAACACATTTGGGTCCTTCTAAATCTCGGAGGAATCTACTTATATCTCTGTAAATACCATGACCCAACATAAGAACAGGGTGTACATTCTTTCGCAGATCTCATGCTTCCCCAATCCTCTACTAATTTGCTTTGTATGACCATTGACATTAATCTGAAATTTCTGGATCTGTTTATTTCTGTAATTCTTCCTTTAAATTGTTTCTTCTGATTTTTAATTTTCTTTTGATTTCATAAATCTTGGAGAAATTATTCCGTGCAGATATTGAACGTAGCTCTATGTCTGGAGGTGAATTAGAGCGCGTCATGCCACCCCCGATACAAAGCGGGTACACAGCAAGAAGGTGATGTGACGTGCTCTGATATGCCTCCGAAGATGTGCCGTGTTTATCTTGGGCCCATCATCATAATGATCCTTGTTATTTATATCTTTTTGCATCTTTTTGTGATTCTTCAAAAAAAAGGAGCTTTTTAAGCTTTCTATTTATGTTTTCTTTCTTTTTCGGCCATCAATGCGTACAAAATATATATGGAAATTAAACTGTCGAACAATAAATTTTCCAGTTTCAGTGGTTGTTCCTTAGTATCCATTTTTTATTGAACTTATCTTGATATTTTTATTTCCTCCATAATTCAGTAGTTAAGATTTTTTTTCCTCAAAAATATGAAGAAAAACTGTATGGTGCACTTAATTTGACAGTAGAACATTTATGGCAACTGAACTGCTCCGTAAGGCAAAGGCAAAGGCAAAGGTGCAAGCTTTGAAGCATGAATATGATATGTAGCTGTCAGTTATAATTAGTAGCATTAAATAGAGTGTCTTCCATTATTGTTTTACAAACATGCTTTATATAAACTTAATTTGATGGGCCAGAAATATTAGCTGACTAATTTGCAATAGTTTGTTGGCAAATTTTGCATGAATAAAGAGTTTCTATCATCAAAACTAAGATATTATTATGTACAAAGCTTATCTTGCTTCTAGGTTCATCAAGAGATTAGTTATTCCATCAAATGCCTCCTCTAGGAGAAATTATTCTGTGCGGACATCGAATGTCTTTCGGAGATCAATTAGGATTTGTAACGTCACCTTGTACTCAATACTATGGCTCGGTATTGCTTGGTACCGCTCGATATCATTATATATTGCTGATATGGCACATTCTGGTTTGTTTTCAGATAGTGTTCTACGTCTGGTCGCGGCACATAATAATTTCCCTTCCTTTAGAGAGGTGGCAGTGGATAGATACCCTGTTCTTAAAAAAGTTTTTCTATTTTGTGGATTATTTTTACACATTATATACAGAAGAAAAAAATACTACAGTTTTTTGTGATTGGCTTCACATGTAATAATTATTTTCAAAATCAGGTTTCAAAATTCTCAATAGATTTCTATCATAATTTTATTCATTTGTTATGGCATTATAAAACATATTTAACAACAACAACAACAACATCACGCCTTTATCCCACTACGTGGGGTCGGCAAGATGTATTTTTTTTCTCCATTATGTCATATTAAATGTCAAATTCTCGTTTAAATCTAATAAAGAAATGTCATTCATAATATTTTCTAACTAAGTCTTTTTAGGTCTGTCTCTTCCTTTCTTAACATAAGTCAAATCTAATACCTCTACTCTTCTAACAGAGTCATTGGAAGACCGCCGTTTTATGTAACCAAAAGACTCTCTCTAATGTTTAAAATAGGAAAATAGGAAAAAATCATCTAATTAAAATTCATATTATTATAAGATTGTATTCATCTAATGTAATGAGATATTGATGATTAAATATTAATGATTCAAGGAAAATTTCACTCAAAATCCATAAATTTTGAACAAAGCTCCTTTTTAATTAATCTGAGATTTTTTAAAATAAATCAAAATAAGAATTATTAGCAAATTTTGAATCCATTCTAATTAAAGTTTAATAGAACAGAATAAAAAAAAAATTATATAATCAACCCCACATATTGAGATAAAAGCTTGATGTTGTTGTTAATTGGAGCTCATATGAATTATGAAATCATCAAAATTATATTAAAATCTTAATTTAAAAATATCCAATAATTCTGTTTCCCAACCGATTAACAAAGAAAAAGACTAAAAGAAACTTAGATAAAGCAAAAGTTGAGCTCCATATGATTGCCACAAATATGATTTTCTTTACATATGAAGTAAAACATAAGCATTTACAAAGAAAAGCCCAACACTCCCTTCTAATCACAGCTTCATCAATGCAAATCACTGCCTTGTCTCCCCTCTTCTTTGGCAGAAACTGAAGGAGGTTCAAACTTTCTGAAAACCCTTAAAGCCGAGATCAAAGAAAGACAAATGAAGCAGAGAAGAGCAAGAAAATGGAGAACCAGTGAGGTTTCTCCTTTGCTACAGAACTTCCCAAAGTAGCTGCAGACCTCACTCCATGAGACCTCTCTGTCTCCCTCATGAGCCAGATACAGAAGCTCTGCTGCTGCTGAACTTGATGTCACCATTAAATAAGCTATCAGCTGAGAAATTATTAACAAAATATTGTTAGGAAGTTGAAACATATTTAACCTAAGAATGTGCTGCTTATGACAGCAATAGTCAGGAGGAAGAACAGCGGGTGAGCTTAGTAACTCAGCACACATTTTATTCCCAATTTAGAACTATTCTCCACTGTTTTAGTGATTAATCTTAACAAACTTGTTTGGAAAAGACAAAGTAAGATGATTTAGTGGAACAACATTAGGGATTTGATGTAACCTGGTCTAGAAGAAAGAAACTCCATGTAGTTCTGTTTTCTCTTAGGCTCATCAAGAGGGTTGCTGAGATTAGAGCATAGGGTGCAGAGATGCAGTTCATTGAGAACAAGAACCTGCACGAAAGCTCATCAGATAAAGAGAGCATAGGTTGCAGTGATGCAGTTCGTTGAGAACAAGAATCTGCACGAGAGAGAGAGAGAGAGAGAGAGGTTCTTACTTGAAGCTAGAGATATTGGTGAACTCAACCTTGCCATATTGATCGGTTGAATCCTTTGTCTGCACCACCGTGAATGCTGAGGCAATGGTGAGGGGAAGTATAGAAAGTCTGAGAAAGATCTCAAGAAATCTGAGATTAAGATGCAAATCCTTCATACTCGAAAGGTTACGAAGAAAATGAGGAAAGTAGGGGAAAAGAAACTGTTGGACAGAGACAAAGAGAGAGAGGCGGTCTTCTTAAACAAAGCCGAAAGTGTGGTGGGTGAAAGGCCATAAATTTAATGAAGATAGAATTAAAATTAAATTGATTTGACTTAATTCAGTTTTTTAAAGAGCAGCTTAATTATTGATTATAATTTTATTTTTTTTAAGAAATTGGTCAAATTAAAAATTAAATTAAATTAAGAAATTCATAAATTATAAATAAATAAGAGGAAAATTTAAGTTATTCAAAATTAAAGTTTTGTTTGGGACTACTTTCTTGCTTCTTCTTAAAGCAGCTTTTTAGTATAAAAATCAAATTTTTTATGTTAAAAATTATTTTAAAAAATAGTAAAAACTGTAAAAAAGAAACTTAAATTGTATAAATCAAATTATATTTTAAGTTAATTTGATTCGATTATAAATATAATTTGATTGGTTTGATTTTCGATATTCACACCACTTAGATCTTGTTTGGGATGATTTTTTTTACTGCTTCTTAAAGCAACTTTTTAGTATTAAAATTAAAATTTTTATACTAAATAGTTGCTTCGATAATCAATAAAAAAAATCATCCCAAACAAAGCCTTAATTAACTTGCTTATCCCCCCTCTCTCTCTCTCCACACATTGCTTTGGTTGTATTTAGAGAGTGATCTTTTGCATTTGTCTTGTTTAAAATAATCTTTCATATCTTATTTCCTTCAAAATTCTAAGTTCAAGTAGTTTCTATATTTATCTCATTATTGTGTATTAAAACATTATGAACATATAAATAATAGAACAATTTATTCTTAGAATTGAATGAAGATCGTGCGATTGTGTGTGGGTGTTATCTTTGTTTCCTAATACAAAGAGAGATTAAGGTTTTGATTGGGACTGTTTTTTAAAACAGTTTTTTAATTCAAAAATTTTTTGGACAAGAAATTTTTATACTAGAAAGCTGTTTTCGAAAGCATTAAAAAACCGTCTCAAACAAAACCTAAATGACATTGAATGCTACTCACTAGAAAGCGTGAAACAAACAGTCTTATCCCAACTATTCGGCGCCGGTATTAGTTACAAGTCATTATTGAAAATCAGCAATATATTGATTTGAACCAAGTTTTACAAAGTACAAAGTTGCTCATCAAAGCATAGGTGAAGAATGTGGGAGGGAGGCAAGCAGCCTCTCCCTCTCCTTCATATCTTCATCATTCTTTCTCTATCATCTACAATGGCGATCTCACAAAAAGAAGAAAGAAAAAACATATATCTATATATAATAGAAGATGCCCTCTCCTACCAAAATCCATTTAAAATTTGTGATCCTATTTCAGTTCAATACTAAAATACATCTCACAAATCTTGAATGCATTAGAAAACCGCATTCCATATTGCATTTTCTCCTTCGCCGCATCGTTGATGGACCTCTTTAATCCTTTCTGCAGACTTGCAGATGCCACTGCAGCTCCAATCGAACGAGGCTATGCAGAGGTTTCCAGCTTGTGCTTTCCATTCACAGTCTGCAGAAGATTACAGCCAAATGTTTAAATTGTTGAATGTGAGCATCTAAATGAACTCCAAGACACAATGAAGACAAGTAAATCAGAATTCTAAGCCTGCTTTTCTATAATAGAATTGTTAAGAAACCATTGCAACGTCTAAAAGTAATGGTTCAGGTTTGGCTTGATGATCGGGCATAGTTCAGAAACATCATTGATCAACAATGAAAATAAAAAAGAAATAAACTCCAAATGTCCTCAACTTCAATTGCAGTATAGTTTCAGAATCTAAGAATGAAAGAGCAATCATAAGGAAGCTTGCCGGACTAAGTGGTGTGCTTGTAACTTATCAATAGAAGCATAATGCGATTCATGTCATCACTACTACGATAAGGACGAAGTCTACATCAAAACAATGAAGTATCTCCTGACCATGTCAGGTGACAATGATACGATAATCATGTAAGCAAAAACAGGGAATCAATAGTAAAAATCACGGGCCATTGAAGCGCAACAACGCGCCACGGGATCTGCGACACCCGTACAAGCAGACAAATCTACTAGCTTCTAAGTGGAGCGCTGCGCACATTCGAATGATAGTTGCCTGCATAATTAATTAGTACCATATATTTTAAAATGTCTCTCATACACGCAATGCAACATGCATGATAATTTATTTAAACATATTATCCGACATCTCGAGATGCATTTAATTGTAATGAATGAATTGCATTTACATGCTACTATGTTGTATATGCACGTGTCGTAACTTACATAACACAAACATGTCATCAGACATTACTATTGTTTTTCAAAATAACCTTCTGCGTGCATCTGTAGGATGCCGAGAATTTCATTCTGGCATGTCACCTCGACATTGATGTTGCATTCCACAAATGACCTCTAGTATGTATTGGTAGGATGCATGAGGTTTCATTAAAGAATGTCATTTGGCATTATAATCACATTCAAAAATACCCCTGAATGCATTGCATATACTTGCATGGACCCCGACGAGCGTGTTGTAAGTATATACATAACGCCTTAAGATGCCGCACGGGTCAAGAAATAAGTTTAGATTTGAACCCAATCTTTTGTCTCAATCTCTAGGATCAATTCTCAATCTCTCTTGCTAGTAAGGGCGTGACAAATGTCATCTAACCAGTGGTTTCGCCGCTAAATTGTACCACGCCTACGATTTCATAGCTAAATGACATCACATGTAAACAGTTATAATCGGGACCCTCTGACCGGATGGTTTTGCTGTCAAATAGCACCATTATATTATGGTTGTGGTCAAAGCCCGTATGCTCCCCAATGACATTAAATCATTGAGATATGAATCAATAAGATATATTCAATAGGGCACAAAACCCTCAGTCAGGAAAGGTGGATTCAAATTTGTCCCATTAGACAAATATCCACCTTAGGTCTACAAGTTACCCTTGAATGAAGCAACTCATGGCTACCGACAAGAATCATTATGTCGGGTTGGGTAGACTACCTCCTCTGACAAAGTAGACTAGGGATCACGATGACCTAAGACGACGAAACAATGAGATCTTAATCAAGCTCATCATCACTCCCCCCCTACCCATCCGCTTTAAGTGCAATATAGTGAAATTTCTAATTTTAAATATTATTTCTCCCAAATACCTAAACTCATGCTGCTACTATACACCAAATACATGTATTCTCTACGTATATGTTTTGATGACTAGCCTTAATAGAAAGTTCTCTCTCATTATCGGGAGGGGTAATTAACTATAGGGGCTTGCGCCTATAGAAAATCAGAACTCAAATTTAAAGTCCTCGCAAAATGAGGGCGAAATCTCTAGGTAGTGTATTATTTTAAATCCAATATGCCTTCTGAAAATTTATCATGTAACCTAATTCGTTAAAACTCCCCCGAAAGAGGGGAGGTCGGGGCACAAATTTTTGAAGCCCACAGATGAAAAAAAAAATACAAATTCTGGTACAATGCAGTAAGATACAAACACCTTGTAACAGCAAAAAAAGGCCAACAATTTCACAAAATTTACCATAGAATTTTATCATCATCTAACAAAATTATGATAAACATTAAGGCATATGGCCTCAATAAAGTTGTGGATTGCATTCTGAGTGCAACACAAGAACTACTTCAGCCAAAGAAGAGAGAAATAGAATGAAATGAGAGAAAAAAGTGAAAAATTAGGTAAACATCTTGGCAATGAAAAATATGTTAAGACATGAATATGTCTTCTAATATGAATTGAACTATCCTGTCAGTTCCAGTTTCATTGAATCAAAAGCAATAATAACTAAAAGCAACCACAATAAACTAAATATTTACCAAAACTAAAGTTTCCAAAAGCTATAAGTTGAACTAACCAGGATAGGTGCCACAGCATAGCCTACGATCATCAATATGTTGCACATCTAAGCCAATAAACCAAGAACCTAATGAAACGTCCTCATTTGCATACTTGTGTAGAACATGTCTAAAATAATAAGAATCAAAATTCCATGAATTCCAGATTAGTATGAGAAGATAAACAAACAAATTCAAAAAATAAAAATAACAACAAAAAAAAAACTAGTTTCTTGGATGACTTGATCCAGTATGACAAATAAATAGATGAACTTAAATTAGTAAAAATCAACCAGAAGTAAGCTAAAAAAGTGGCTTACTGGTTTATGGATATGTAGTTTGCCAAATCCTTTGAAATAGCATATAGTTGACCAGTGGCATGACGGAAATACTTGTTACCTGCTTCCCCGAATTTCCAATGCTCAGGTTCATGATACCTCACTCCCCTAGCAGATGAAAGATCAAAATGAACTCAGTATTGATTGTCATATCAACATATGTATCATTTAATTATACTTACTTCTGCGCCAGGACTGGACCCGACTTCATGCAACCAATATACACCCTCGGCTTCGAGCGAAGCCTTGCTAAAGTATTTCCCAAAGTTGCTGCAATAAAGTGATGATAGAAGACTAACATGAGCATACAATGGAAAAGCCCAAAGAGGAGACAAAGGTGCATCTTGTTGAAAAATTTAAAAAAAAAATAAAACTTGGCAAATTTTAGCTTGTCTAAAGCTCCAGTTAAAAAGGAACCAGGGAAGAAGGGAATTGGACAATTGTAAGATACCACAACTTCAGATATTTGGAGTGGAGGAAGAGAGCTTAAGCATCTTTGTTTCAAAATCTTTGCTTGATGCCCTAATCTCTCAAAGAGGGAGTGTATTTATAGACTCGTAAGATCAATTAACACACTTAATAATGACTCATAACTCTAACTATCTAAAACCCACTAAATACCCACTACATTATTTATTCAGAGCATTACCCATGCTTTCACAACAACCTTGCCATCAAGTTCGAACAAATAGCAACTAGATTGGGTGGAGTCAGCAGTCTTCAAGGTCGCAGAACTGCCGGACACAGACGCGGACGCGGCGCGGAATTGTCGGACACGGACACCGGACGCAGGACGCGGTGTAGAACTGCTGCGGAAGCCGGCGAGGCGGCGACTAACACAGGACGCGACTACCTCGAGATGCGATGCGACCTGGCCTCAGAACGCAACGTGATGTGACGCGTCCAGGCAGGCGGGGCAGCCGGGAAGCAGGCAGGGTCATTCCGGGCAGGGGTTTGTGTGCATTCCGAGTCATTTCGGATTATTCTCGGGTCAACCCGAACCCAACCCAATTTTTCAAACGGGTCAATTTTCAGGATCCGAACCCGACCCGCTTCGAGTTCGGGTCAACCCAAACCCGAAATTTTCGGGTCGAGTTCAGGTCGGGTTTTCGGGTCGGGTCCAATATTGACAGGTCTATATCATGCATCAAGAGCCAACTAACTACATGGAGTTAGGGAGTCACCCATTCTTAAATTTTGCTCAACCATCTTAGAAGTCAGTAAAAAACTCATGGAAGTCACAAACTACATGAACCCCTAGGTCCCAACTAAAGCATCAACTTTGATACCACTCAATTGGAGTGTGAAGTAAAAGAGAATTAGAGTTGGGCTAGATAAACTAGTGGTCAAACCCATTTTCAACCTAAAAATTTAAACCTACGAGTGAAGTCCAATGATGGACCGACTGATTTGATTGAGAGGGAATTAGGAAGTTTCCTAATTAAGAGGGAGTTATTCAGGAAGGTTCTTAATCAAAGGGGATTATTTAAGAATGTTTAAATTACAATTGGGAGGGAATTATTTAGGGCAAAAGAACTAATTTAAATTCAAAATTTAAGAGGAAATTATTTAGAGAAAAGGATGAGGAATTAAGGGGGATTGTTTAGGAAAGTTTTAATAACAATTGGAAGGGAATTAGTTAGGAAAATAAATGGAGAAAAAATTTGTCCAATCAAGAAGGAATGATAAAGAAGTTATTGGATCTTCACGTCAAAAGGCATTATCAACATCAATGGCATTCAATTTCTATCAAGCAGAACTGTCAACAAAGCATGAACAAATTTGTTAGAGTAGTTAAATCAGATGCAAATTTTTGTTTAATAAATTCTGCTTATACCGAGCAAGATTCCAAATCCTATGTAATTTCTCAATCTCAATTGAGCAAGAATTCAATGACCTCACCTATGAAGAATCTGGTTCCTGCCAGCTCAACATCACCAATTACATTAACAGATGATATGGAGGTGATTTTGGAGCCACTTTCAAAGAGGGAAAATGGTGAATGAATGAGATTTTTCGTGGAGCTGTAGAATTTGAAAATAGAAGAAGGGGAGAAGATAGAAGCACCGTCTATGATGCACCGACACTGCACGCCTCTTTACACTTCTCCTCAAAGAGGCGTGCAGTGTCCGGCACCGTGTCCGACACGACACTCGTCCGACACTCCTCCGAAACATGTCGGACACGCCGAAAACATATCCGATTAAAAAAATATTAAAAACAAATTGGACACACGTGTCCGACACACGTATCTTAAATATTTTATAATTTTTTAAAAATATAATTTCTTATTTTGGCGAGATTTAAACTAAATTTCTTATTTTCTATCCACAACACCAAATCAACGTCTGCATTTAATACCCTTCATCGAATATTCTCATTTTTATTTCTCTTTGACAGTGAAGGTATTTTCATCTCCTCTCTTTTTGCACAATTATAAATCTTTTTCTTGTTGAATCAGAGTTGAAAGCAGTGATATTCAATGATGATGATATTAAATGCCAAAAACAAACCTCTAAAGCTAATCCTAGTAGTTGAAGCTTAAGGCTTCGTTTGATTCGGTTTATGCTTACATAAAAAGGAGTTTTAGAAAAGGAGGTTGAGAAAAAGTCATTCAATAAAATGGAGTTTCAATAATGAGATATGTTTGACTAATATTTTTAAAAGTGCTTATTAATACTTGAAAGTAATTTTAAATTGTTTGTTTAGGAGTTCTGCTTTTGAGATTTTATTATAAAAGATATTTTGTGACCGAAACTCCGTTTTGTGACCGAAGAAGCAGATACGAAAAGAATTTTGTAACCGCCGAAAAAACCATGTTTATTAAAAAGGAATTATTGTTAAGCTTTGATTCCAAACAGTAAATACTAATTGATTTCGGCGTATTCAAACGGAAACGGAAACGGAGAAAAAAAGCCTAATCAAACGAGGCCTAAATGTTTGATGTTATAGTAAGTGATTATTTGTTTATATTTTTGTGGTTGTACTAGACATTGTGTACTAAATATTTATATTATAAGCTATAAAAGTTATCATGTCATTCATTTATTATTGTTTGTCATTTTTAATATGATATTACATTAATATATATACACTATATAAAAAAATATATTGTTGTGTCTGCGCCGTACCCTGTCCTATATTTAAAAAAAAAACAGTGTCACGTGTCCGTGTCCGTGTCGTGTCGTGTCCGTGTCCGTGTCGCCGTGTCCGTATCCGTGCATCATAGAGCACCGTACATGGTTCAACCACTCCTACAACAGTATCAAGAGATGTTCCAGCCAGTTCAGGGTTGCCTCCTCTGCATGAACATGAGCATACTATCATCTTGAAGGAAGTAGTCTCACATATCAGTGTTTGTCCGTATTGTTATCCCCAAATTAAAAATGATGAGATCGAGAGATTGATCAGGAAGATGCTGGAGGTAGGTATTATTCAACCCATTGTCAATCCATTTTTCAGTCCAGTGCCATTAGTCAAGTGCTTCAGCAACAGTTTTCCTTCGTTCCACCTTGAGAATAAGGTGGCACTTTGGAAGAAGAGTCTTGATGGACCGGCCAATTTTATTGAGAGGGAATTAAGAAGTTTTCTAATCAAGGGATAGCTATTTAGGAAGATTCTTAATCATAGGGTAATTGTTTAGGAATGTTTAAATTAGAATTGGAAGTGAATTATTTAGGGCAAGAGATCTAATTTGAATTGCAAATCTAAGAGGGAATTATTTAGGGAAAATGAGGTGAAATTAAGGGGGGGTTGTTTAGGAAAATTTTAATTACAATTGGAGAGAATTAATTAGAGAAATAAATGTAATTTGAATTCAAAATTGAGAGGGAATTATTTAGGAAAAGGAAGCTGATTTGGGAGGGAATTATGAGAGCATATTGAAGGCTAACAATAGGGTGATTTCAGGATTATGTTTTGAAATTTGCTGAATTTAGTTTATTCTTATATTATTTGGGCTTTAGCCGGAGATTAGGGATTTGGGAGAGCCGGATCTTTCTCTCCAATTGAATATCCAATTGTATCTTGTATTTTTTTTAAAGTTCTTTCAATAAAAATTATTTAGGGGCATTCTTCTTCCCAATTTTTCATGTTTTATCTGTTGATTTTGATGAAAAGTGCATCCCCTTCCTATCATCCAACCACTTTAATATTTCAATACCCATATATTTTTCAAATATCCAATATAGGATTATAATAGCTTGTAGATCCTCAATAGATGTTTCTTTATGAACAATACTAATTATATTAGGTGCACAACATGAGCTAGGCTTACCTATATTTACATGTATGTCATCATCAACCTTTACATAAAATTCAGCATCCCACATAGAGACGGCAGTAACAAAGTATGCTTTAGTCTTGGCTGATAATTCAAGGTACCCTTCAACATGATCCTAAAGACCACAGAAGAAAAACAAGATTAAGTACAATTGTTCAAATGGAGTTGGCAACAGCTCAGTTCGCAGATGAGCCTGCACAATTTAAGTTCAAAGCATGAAATATAGTTTCGGCCACAGCTGATTTGTTTCGGTGCTTGGGATCAGCTTTGGCCGACGCCTAGTCAAAACAAACTTAAATATCAATTATACAAATTTCCGCGATTTCAACCAAGTTTTAGAAGAAAGAATGCCGAAATTAGAACAACCAATCGAAATTGTTAAAATTTAGCTGACACTACAATAACAATTGAAGATATTTAAATCATAAAGGTACATTGGAAAAGTAGTTGAGGCATATATTTCCATGAAATTTTGTTGAATTGCCAGTTTTATATTTAATTAGTGAGAAGTCAACCTTGGCAATCCAGATTACAAGAGTATTTGCACTGAAGTGCTTCAAATTAGAAGTTACATGAGAGCACGTTGACAGCTTTAAATGCAACCAATTGCCACCTACTGTCCAAGCATTATAGAAATTTATAAACATAAAAAATCAAACACATTATGCCTATTTTAATGTCATATACAAGATTCCTTCTTAGTAATTATGATATGAAAAGCAAAAAGAATGGAATTTACCAGCCTCATGAAATCCCCATGCTTCATATCCTCTGCTTCAATAGCTTTATCAAGAATTCCACCCGAGGTGGCACTATTGTATTTCAGAAAAAAAAATAAAAAACTTAAAACAAGCAATTAATAACCATGAATAAGAAAAAGCTCAATAGACAAACCTACTATCACATCTATGATTTCTTAAACTCATTAGTAAACAATATTTCTCGCCATGAAGCTGTAGATTGGAGGAAATGATATTCATTGACATATAAAATAAAGGAAAACTTAAGCCAGCTGATGCACACCTGTGACCAATAACAAATCGAATGACAATGCCTTTTTCTTCCTCTAGCTTCTTTCTTTTTTCACCTATTTTGTTCCAAAAAAAGGCAAAACAAATTCATAATCAAATTTAAGATAAAAGAGTTTGAGAATGATAGAATAAACCATTTTTTTGAGTGAAATGGGAAATAGAAATCTTCACAGAACCTAAGGGACATACCTTGTGGCATCCATGTAGCGCGAACTGAATCTCTTCGCTTACGACTGCTAAATGCTGTATTTATTCCAACAACCATCAAATATTTTCTTTTCTTCAAAGATTCAGTAGGTTTTGCTGTTTCTGAGGCTGGAGAACCATGAAGAATTGATTCTTGTGCAGCTTTTGCAGCAGCTAATTCCATTTCTAAATTTGAAATTGTTTTATCCAGAGTCCTGCTTGCAATAAAGTCGCATATAGTAAAAAAAATTTAAAATAACTACCTTGGGAGCTGTAACTTCTTGATTGATAAAATTCAAGGTAAACTCAATGAGTTCGAACATATGTAAGAAGCTGAACATACTGTATGGCATGGTGGGTTTTTGAAACTTCACCTATGATGTCATTGGACTCTTGTTTCTTAATCTGATAAGACAAAAGAAATTTGAATTTTATTATCTGAGAAAGTAAAACACATGTCAATAGATTTTAAGTATCATCATTATCATAAGAATTATCTCAACTGTTACGGACCGGAATATTCGCGGTGGCATGTGGGCTACAAAAAATCGCACTTGGCCTCTCTGCGCTTCTTTAGTAACGAGGAGAGCTTTAATAGATTTAGGTTCCATAATAAACTTTTAGAAAACAAATTATGTTTTAGACAAGACACTACCCATAAATTTCGCCCTCCTTTTATGAGAATTTTATGATCTGAGTTCTAGTTTCACATAGAAACAAGCCCCTACGATAATTACCCCTCGATAATGAGAGAGAACTTTTGATTAAGACTAGTCTTATTACCTAGCATATAATAACGGCAATTTTAAAGTTTGAATTTTGGAGTTTATGACTGAAATCTATCACTATATACTTAAAGCAGGTGATGAGGGAATGATGACAGGCCCGATCAAGATCCCATAGTTTTGTTGTCTTGGACTGTCATAATCCGTAGTCAACTTAGTCATAGGAGGTAATCGACTCAAACTAATAGAAGGAACCATATCAGCAGGCTTGGTTTGCTTCATCCAAAAATATCTTGTAAACTTGGGGTAGATGTTTATGAGAATGAATTGTAGTAGTGCATTCGATAAGACATTTGCTCTTTATGAGCAGAAGTTATACATAAATTCATCATTCTTGCCAAACAGTTGCGGAGTGTGGATTGATTTTAGTTTTATTTTTTTGATGATGGAATTCATTTTAAGCATTTTAACTCCTAGTAGGATTTGAATTTAGGTTTTGAATGAATGACTTTAGAATTTTGAGAGCAATTTTGAAAATTAAATAGCTCTCTCTGATTAAAATCTCTCTTGTCAACACAGCTATCATAGGGGTGTTTAAGCACTTTTAGCGAATCCACGAATCATTCTATGATCTCATATTTAAGAGTTTGGTGTAAAGATCAAAGCACATGTGGAAGTAGTTCAGAGTGTGATTAGTACAAAACTCATGTGATATAGAAGGGTAGATAATAGCTAAGCATGGTATTCCAAGGTGCTCTTGTACAAAATGATTAAGTGTGAAAGGTGATAGGTCTTTCTCAAAGTTGTCAATTCTGCAAAAGTATGTTATTTTCTTTTTAAAATTTTGATACTTTCCGAGTAATTGCCCGCCCATTTCAAAATCCTATTCCAAGTTGTCAGTCATGCTTTCACTAGACGATTACCCTCAAGTAGCATGGTTTGAAATCTCTTCTTGTTTAGAATCTCTTATATGCAACATGGAGCGGTAAAATTCTAGTTGAGGCTTCTTTAAAGGTCGTAGAGTTAGGGATTTGACTGGTGTTTGTGGAATTTGTTATTGGAGAGAAATCATGTCTGGTTTCTAGTTTAGAGTTTTACGTTACGTTCAAAATACATGAGCCAAGTTTTGGCTCGCGTCATTTTTCTTCAGCCTTATGTTTCACTTTCACAATATCCAGATCTTTTTCCAAAGTTAGGTTAACAATTATTTCTTGAGATTTTATGAGGCACGCATGTTCAATATTAAGAATAGCTTTTTTTTGCCTTATTTATTTATTATTATTATTACTACTGCTGCTACTGCTACTACTACTACTATTATTATTATTATTATTATTATTATTATTATTATTATTATTATTATTATTATTATTATATCAATTGAAATGACAAAAAATTTAAAAATCATTTAAAATGACAAAAATTTGTTTGAAATTAATAATGAGGGGGACTTTTGTCATTAAAATTTCGGCAGCATCCTGCCTCCCGTGTAGAGGGTGTTAGGTAGGCACTTGTCTTTGTTCATCCCAGCCTGATCAAAGATACTACGGACGTGGGTGGGGTTTTTACATAATTTATCTCTCCTGGCCGGATCAAAGATACGCCGCCTTGCCCCTATCTCCTTCTCTCATGTTTTACTCTCATCATAACTCACCCCAACATTAAAAGGTGAAATTAAGTCGCCCTTATAAACAGGAAAAAAAAAGTTTGATCATCTATTCTAAATATGCCTATAGAAGATGATATTGATAACAATAAGAAGATCACAAAGTTTCTGGTGATTTGAACAAAGCAATGATAACAGTCTCTTAATGCTAACAAAACCTAAAACTGATTAACAATTGCATCGATCACCATACTTACAGACTTAATATTACAATCGCTGGAAACTAGATTCATCTTAATCTCTTCTGTTCCAGTTCGCCTGATGATGTCTTTTGGTTCAGGCATTGTCCACATTCTGTAAGAAGATTCAGCAACAGTATCAATACAGCAGGATATAGCCAAGAAAAGCATAACATCAATCAAAACAACACAAACATAGATTATTTCAATCATTTTCATTTACGCGTACAAAATAAACAGATGTCATACAAGCTGCTTCCTAAAACTGCTCAAGAGCAGAAATTCATCAAAATTGTAAGATACCTGTAAAGCTGAATAGATTTCTCTTTTTTTTTCAACTAACCATAAACACAGCTCAACTAGATCGCCATGTTTAACCAACTACAGATCTGTTAAATATTAAAAATCTGCAAACCACATAGAAAAAGGTACGGGTTAAAGCCTTGCCTGGGAACCAACAAATCAATCAAATCTTCCCAGAATCAGCGAAGTTCATAGATGACATTGGAGCAAGCCTTACAAACATGCAAGAGCATAAAACTAAGGATTTGATAGGATAAAGAAAACTGAGGAGAACGAACGACCAAGAAGAAGAACACAGATTGAGGATTGATGATGATTTAAGAGTGTAATTATCATGTATTTTGCTTCTTTACCACTTTAAATCCCTCAAACATCAAAACAAATCCTCAAGATTGGCTTATGGAGCTACAGTTAATATCTTCTTCAACAGATTCCTAGAAAAATCCCTGCGACTTCATTCAAGAAAAAATCCATCAACAAAGAGTTAGTATTTTCAAAAACAGCGCATTGAGAGCAAAAAGTTACAGTGAAAATTCTTAATTCCGGCCGAGAAATAGAATCAGCTGTAAAAATAAATCAAATGCATTTCAAAGTTTGATATAAAAGAAATAGCTGTCTTATATCTTTACATTCGCAAGGACTCTAAAAATTCCCTAAAGCACCAAAGCAAGCAAAAAAAAAAATCCAGATTCAAAACTTCATCCCAAATTTATGCAAACCAGTAATCAACCAAGCAGCGCCCGCAAATAGGGGTAAAAAGATACCTATTTGTGAAGAGCAGCCCAGCGCAGAAGCTTCCAAGGCAAAGAAGAAAGGTCCATTTTTTGGAAACCATACTCCTCGGTGAAGCCTCTCCTCCTATTCCTCTACTCTTCAAGCTCATGATTCTTACTCTTCTCTCAAACTATCCTCAGAAAAATCCCTAATTGCGCGCATAAATTTGGAACCAAAGCTAAAGTTTTTTGCCGCTGGAAACTTCTAAGAGGAGGAAGAGACGATCTTTCCCTGCCAAAACTCTGTCTTTTCTGGTTGCTGCATATTTCTTCTCTTTGAAAGGAAGAAAAAAATGCGAAATGAAAGTAACACGCCAGCTATGAGACTGTTGAAGAGGGAAGGGAAGACTTCAAAAGGAACCTTCAGACTATAAGAGCTTTAACTGATACCATTTGTCTTAAGAAATCCATCAAATTTTCAAAATGCCCTTATGATGGGGCAGTTAATTACAAGAATCCATGACCGTTTGACCTTTGCCTAAGCAATCAAACTGTGCATGTGGCATGGGACAATGCAGAAATGAACTGGAGCCTCATCCTCTATTCAATGTTGATGGGATCTGTGAAGCAATTATTCCGAACTGTACCCTTGGTTCATAATAGAATCATCACATATAGAGTTGTTCTAAATTTTTATTATATTTTTAAGGTTTAGCATTGATAAGTCATCATAAAATTAGCTTGATCAGGCACGAATCTCGAGGCAAAAACTAGTTGGAGACTTCAAAAATTAAATCCGAGAGCATCCGAACTCCGATTTCAACGAGCTTACAGTCAAACTGAGCGTCTCGGAAATACGAACCCAACAACACCAAGATCGACCCAATCCGAGCCCAAATAAGTCCGAATCAAGAGTTCAAAGCGCTGTCGGAAGGTTCAAACCGCAATTTGAGTTACCAAACGGTCTCCAATTTTCGGACCACCGCAGAACCTCGCCAGACCACCACCTTAAGGCCTGACGTCCAGTCCCTACGTCCTACTGAAGACCCGACGTCCTGCCGAAGACTCGACGTCCTGTTCAAGGCCCGACACTCGGTCCCTACGTCCTGTTCAAGGCCCGACACTCAGTCCCTACGTCCTGCCGAAGACCCGACGTCTTACTCAGGACCCGACATTCAGTCCCTACGTCCTCCCAAAGACCTGACGTCTTACTTAAGTAACTGATTGTAACCTGATCACCCTTGGAGGTGATTCAGTCCTTTGTAACCAACTCAAAGTCTAGTGGAATCATTTTCAACTGGGCGAGGCCTCGTGGTTTTTTCCCTTTTTAAGGGTTTTCCACGTAAAAAATCTTGTGTTCTCTGTGTGTGAGCTAGTTATACGTACAACGTTAAGACGCAGAATTAAATCTCTATCGCCGCGTATTTTCTAGTCCGCAACAAGCATATTAAGATTTTTTTATTACTTCTTAAATCAATATTTTAGTTAAAATTTTTTAAATTTCTCTTTAAAAAATAGTAAAAAAAAATTCTCAAATGAAATTTAAATATGAGTAATAATTCTTAATCAATTGGTCATGCCTCTATTCATCGTGAGTTTTTTTATCATGTAGCATATTAATGTTTGGTTTAAATTTTTAAATAAATATTTGAGAGTTCATCCATACAATAAATATTTGAGAGTTGATCCATACAATAAATTTTATGTGTAATTGTGGAAAGTTTTGAAAAAATAGAAGAGAGTTAAGAGAGGTCACATTCTTGCTTCCTTTTATATCTATATTCTTGTTTTTTTCTTTACTAATTAAGAAGCACTTACCTTTTATTTTTTTTTTTCTTTTTGGTATGATATATATCATTCATGTACTTACTATGTTGCACCGATACATCGAATATGTGTCGGACACGGATATACGTCCGACGCAGCACCAATATGTGTCGGATAAGGCAAATATTTATCCAATTAAAATAATATTTAATTTTGAAAGGACATGCGTATCGGTTATGCGTGTCCCATTGAAAAATTAAAAAAAAATTCTAAAAAAATGAAGCTTATTTTGTATTTACTTCGGCGGCTACGAGCGAGGTTCTCTCATTTCCGAACCCACAAGACGTGGCGTTAGGGATTCTTCGTTTCTAATATCACGAGCGTGCATCGAGGGCTTATGTTCAGTAGAAGTTCAAAGACAAACTGCAGAATAAGCTAAAACTATCATTCATTCTATTGAATAGCTGAAACTTCATGTGCTAGACAATTATGTTTATATTTATGTTGTTATACTAGATATTTAATTCTTACATAAAATAGAAATGATTAACTAATTTGTATTGTATTCAATTGAAGTGATTGGAGATGATTGGGACTCATGACCTCCAAATTTTATTGTATTAAATGTTGAGGTCCAATTATAAAATTTTAATTATTTAATCCAATATATTCATCAAAATTAATAAATATTCTGAAATTAAATCCCTCTAAACATATAAGTTAATAAAAAAAGTGATTAAAAAATAAGTTCATATAAAACAAATTAAATTACTGTATAATGATAACTGCAACGCGAATCTGCACCTTGGAAGTAAAAGAGCAATGGAACATTCAGAATTCCTGCCAAGTGCTTTTGCCTGTCTTCTTCTTCTTCTTCTTCTTCTTCACGTGAAGTCCTTCTCAGTTCTAATTACTCAGCAGCAAAATAAAGATGAACAGTTAGTATATAGAAATGGCTTTGGAAAATTTCCACCGTCCATCAAAAATAGATATTAAATGATCTCTATACTTAGAACCCATTAATGATTCCGAGAAAAACAAAGTAACAAATCCCCTTTCAACAGCTCTTTATGAACTTAATACAAGGAAGGCTTTTTTTGAGATAGTTTTTGACCATTGATGTTTTACTACTTTTAAAATAAATTTATATTTGAAAGCTGTTTTAGAAAGCAATAAGAAAATTATTCAAAACAAAGACTGATGCTTCGTTTGGGAATTGGGGGTGCTTTCTTACTGCTTCTTAAACTAAAAATTTTTGTTCTAAAAAAATTGTTTTAGAAAGCAATAAGAAAGCTATTTCAAAAGAAAAATGAATTTTACTTTAGCAACGCATTTTTTCAGCTACTAAAAATCAATTGTAGCGGTTTAAGAATTGCAATAAACTCGTTGTATTTAACATTGGCTAGAAAGAGAGAAATTATTTTATGCGGACGGGCAGACACAGAATGTCGTCCGGAGACTAATCAGAACGAGTCACGTAAGTGGTACCGAGCCGCGGTACTGAGCAATAGTGAGCCACAATATTGAGCATAGGAGTGACATGGAGCATTTTGATTGGCCTCCGAACGACGTTCGACGTTTGCACAAAATAATTAACCCTATTAAGGAGTCTCTCAACAATTTGGGAACCGCTACTAAATATTTATCTTTTGCAGCGGTTAAAATCAATAGTTTTATCTGCTGCTATTCTGTAATTCTACAACGGATGGTTCCTCGTATTGTAAAATTATCTCTTTCTTCTACTATGCTCTTCTCGCTCTCTCTTTTACTTTTAAAATAAATTATCATAATTTTACATAAAATAAGATTTTTTTTAAATTAATTAGTTTATAAGGTCATGAAATTTTAGCAAAATGAGAGGATGAAATATAATAAGGACTTAAAATATATTTTTTTAAAAAAAATAATTTAATTTATTTATTTTTTCATTTTGTTATCTATTTATATCTTGGAATAAATAGATGCTTTGCTTGGCAACTACTCCCCAAAGCACCATATGGCCAGACCAGCCATGTGCATGGGCACCGAAGGCTGTGTCCTCTTGAGCCATAAAGATATATGAGATTGAAATGCATTTGATTTAGTTTTACAGCTGATTCTATTTCTCGGCCGGAATTAAGAATTTTCACTGTAAATGTTTGCTCTCAATGCGCTGTCTTTGAAAATACTAACTCTTTGTTGATGGATTTTTTCTTGAATGAAGTCGTAGGGATTTTTCTAGGAATCTCTTAAAGAAGATATTAACTGTAGCTCCATAAGCCAATCTTGAGGATTTGTTTTGATGTTTGAGGGGTATTAAGTGGTAAAGAAGCCAAATACATGAAAATTACAGTCTTAAAATCATCATCAATCCTCAACCTGTGTTCTTCCTGGTCGTTCGTTCTCCTCAGTTTTCTTTATCCTATCAATTCTTTAGTTTTATGCTCTTGCATGTATATTAGGCTTGCTCCAATGTCATCTATGAACTTCACTGATTCTGGGAAGATTTGATTGATATGTTGGTTCCCAGGCAAGGCTTTAACCCGCACCTTTTTCCATGTGATTTGCAGATTTTTAATATTTAACAGATCTGTATTTGGTTAAACATGGCGATCTAGTTGAGCTGTGTTAATGGTTAGTTGAAAAAAAAAAAAAAAAATTAATTAGGAAATTTTTAATTACAATTGGAGAGAATTAATTAGAGAAATAAATGTAATTTGAATTCAAAACTGAGGGGGAATTATTCCCTCTCAGTTTCGGGAGGGAATAGGGGTGTCAATTTCGGGTTCGGGTCAAACCCGAAACTAACCCGGCACTATTCGGGTCAACCCAAACCTGACTCGTTTTTGAAAACGGGTCACTTTTCCTGACCCGAACCCGACCCGCTTCGGGTCCGAGTCAACCCGACACAACCCGAATGACCCGTTTCCAACAAAAAATAGCTAGTTTTCGAGTCAAAAACGGATCTATCTCCTCTTTTTCGGGTCAAAAATGGGTCTATCTCCTCTTTTTCGGGTCAAAAATCGGGTCAATCTCAAGTTTCCGGATCAAAATCGGGTTTTCGGGTCAATTTTGGGTCAAAGGGTTAACCCGAACCCGACCCGATTTTTGAAACCGGTCGAAATGTTGAACCCGAACCCGACCCGTTTCGGGTTATGTTGACCCTAACCCAAAATTTTTGAGTCGGGTTCGAGTCGGGTTTTGGGGTCATATCAAATATTGACACCGCTAGGAGGGAATTATGAAAGCCTATTTAAGGCTAATAATAGGGTGATTTCAAGATTATGTTTTGGAATTTGCTAAATTTAGTTTATTCTTGTATTATTTGTGCTCTAGCTGGCGATTAGGGATTTGGGAGAGCCGGATCTTCCTCTCCAATTGAAGATCCAATTGTATCTTGTATTTTTTTTAAGTTCTTTCAATAAAAATTATTTTGGGGCATTATTCTTCCCAATTTTTCATGTTTTATCTGTTGATTTCTATGAAAAGTGCATCTCCTTCCTATCATCCAACCACTTTAATATTTCAATACCCATATGTTTTTCGAATATCCAATATAGGATTATAATAGCTTGTAGATCCTCAATAGATGTTGCTGTATGAACAATACTAATTATATTAGGTGCACAACATGAACTAGGCTTACCTATATTTACATGTATGTCATCATCAACCTTTACATAAAATTCAGCATCCCACATAGAGACGGCGGTAACAAAGTATGCTTTAGTCTTGGCTGATAATTTAAGGTACCCTTCAACATGATCCTAAAGAACCAATTGCCACCTACTGTCCAAGCATTATAGAAATTTATAAACATAAAAAATCAAACACATTATGCCTATTTTAATGTCATATACAAGATTCCTTCTTAGTAATTATGATATGAAAAGCAAAAAGAATGGAATTTACCAGCCTCATGAAATCCCCATGCTTCATATCCTCTGCTTCAATAGCTTTATCAAGAATTCCACCCGAGGTGGCACTATTGTATTTCAGAAAAAAAAAAAAAAAACTTAAAACAAGCAATTAATAACCATGAATAAGAAAAAGCTCAATAGACAAACCTACTATCACATCTATGATTTCTTAAACTCATTAGTAAACAATATTTCTCTCCATGAAGCTGTAGATTGGAGGAAATGATATTCATTGACATATAAAATAAAGGAAAACTTAAGCCAGCTGATGCACACCTGTGACCAATAACAAATCGAATGACAATGCCTTTTTCTTCCTCTAGCTTCTTTCTTTTTTCACCTATTTTGTTAAAAAAAAAGGCAAAACAAATTAATAATCAAATTTAAGATAAAAGAGTTTGAGAATGATAGAATAAACCTTTTTTTGAGTGAAATGGGAAGTGGAAATCTTCACAGAACCTAAGGGATATACCTTGTGGCATCCATGTAGCGCGAACTGAATCTCTTCGCTTACGACTGCTAAATGCTGTATTTATTCCAACAACCATCAAGTATTTTCTTTTCTTCAAAGATTCAGTAGGTTTTGCAGCTTCTGAGGCTGGAGAACCATTAAGAATTGATTCATGTGCAGCTTTTGCAGCAGCTAATTCCATTTCTAAATTTGAAATTGTTTTATCCAGAGTTCTGCTTGCAATCAAGTTGCATATAGTGAAAAAATTTGTAAATAATTATCTTGGGAGCAGTAACTTCTTGAATGATAAAATTCAAGGTAATCTCAATGAGTCTGAACATATGTAAGAAGCTGATCATACTGTATGGCATGGTGGGTTTTTGAAACTTCACCTATCATGTCATTGGACTCTTGTTTCTTAATCTGATAAGAAAAAGGAATTCGAATTTTAGCATCTGAGAAATAAAGCAAAACACATGTCAATAGATTGTAAGTATCATCATTATCATAAGCCTTATCTCAACTATTACAGACCAGAACATTCGCGGGGGTATGTGGGCTCCGAAAATTCGCACCTGGCCTCTCTACACTTATTTATTAATGGGGAGATCTTTAACGGATTTAGGTTCCGGGGTAAACTTTCATAAGAAAATTTAGGTTTAAGACAAGACACTACCCAGAAATTTTGCCCTCATTTTATGATATGATTTCTGGTTTCTCATAGACACATGCCCCTACAATTAATTACCTCTCTCAAAAAAGAAAGAGAACTTTTGATTAAGGCTAGTCGTTTAAATAGGCCGCAATAATTACCAAGTGTATAATAATAGCAATTTTAAAGTTTGAATTTGGTTTTGAATATTGAAGTTTATGACTTGAAATCTATCACTATATAATTAAAGCGGGTGATGAGAGAATGATGATAGGCCCGATCAAGATCCCATAGTTTCGTTGTCCTAAGCTGTCATGATCCCTAATCAACTTAGTCAGAGGAGGTAATCAACTCAACCTAATAAAAAGAATCTTATCAATAGCTTGGGTGTATCTTCATCCAAAAATATCTTGTAAACCTGGAGTGTATGCTTGTCTACGGTGGGGAATTTAAATCAACCTTAGCTAACAAAGAGTTTTGTATCTTATAGAGTGCACCATATAATTCATTGCTCAATGAGCTTTTAAACATTAGGGAACATATGAGTTTTCGTCGTAACCTTAATATAGTGGTGCAATTTTGCGGCAAAATCACCTAGTCAAAGGGGGAACGTGTCATGTCCCTGTTGACAAGAAATTAATTGAGAATGAATTGTAGTAATGCATTCGATAAGACATTTTCTCTTTATGAGCAGAAGTTATTCTTAATTTCATCATTCTTGCCAAACAGTTGCGGAGTGTGGATTGATTTTAGTTTTATTTTTTTTATGATGGAATTCATTTTAAGCATTTTAACTCCTAGTAGGATTTGAATGAATGACTTTAGAATTTTGAGAGCAATTTTGAAAATTAAATAGCTCTCTCTGATTAAAATCTCTCTTGTCAACACAGCTATCATAGGGGTGTTTAAGCACTTTTAGCGAATCCACGAATCATTCTATGATCTCATATTTAAGAGTTTGATGTAAAGATCAGAGCACATGCAGAAGTAGCTCAGAGTGTGATTAGTAAAAAACTCATGTGATATAGAAGGGTAGATAATAGATAAGCATGGTATTCGAAGGTGCTCTTGTACAAAATGCTTTAAGTGTGAAAGGTGATAGGTCTTTCTCAAAGTTGTCAATTCTGCAAAAGTATGTTATTTTCTTTTTAAAAATTTGATACTTTCCGAGTGATTGCCCGCCCATTTCAAAATCCTATTCCAAGTTGTCAGTCATGCTTTCACTAGACGATTGCCCTCAAGTAGCATGGTTTGAAATCTCTTCTTGTTTAGAATATCTTATATGCAACATGGAGCGGTAAAAATCTAGTTGAGGCTTTCTTTAATTTGTGTAAGGTTGTAGATTAGGGATTTGACTGGTGCTTGTGGAATTTGTTATTGGAGAGAAATCATGTCTGGTTTCTAGTTTAGAGTTTTACGTTAGGTTCAAAATACATGAGCCAAGTTTTGGCTCGCGTCATTTGTCTTCAACCTTATGTTTCACTTTCGCAATATCCAGATTTTTTTCCAAAGTTAGGTTAACAATTATTTCTTGAGATTTTATGAGGCACACATGTTCAACATCAAGTACTACTACTACTAATGAGGGGGACTTTTGTCATTAAAATTTTGGCAGCATCCCGCCTCCCATGTAGAGGGTGTTAGGTAGGCACTTGCCTTTGTTCATCCCAGATCAAAGATACTACGGACGTGGGTGGGGTCTTTACATAATTTATCTCTCTTGGCCGGATCAAAGATATGCCGCCTTGCCCCCTTCTCTCCTGTTTTACTCTCACGCAACCATCGTAACTCACCCCACATTAAAAGGATAAATTAAGTTGCCCTTATAAACAGGAAAAAAAAAAAAGTTTGATCGTCTATTCTAAATATGCTTATAGAAGAAGATATTGATAACAATAAGAAGATCACAAAGTTTCTGGTGATTAGAACAAAGCAATGATAACAGAGTCTCTTAATGCTAACAAAACCTTAAACTGATTAACAATTGCATGGATCAACATACTTACAGACTTAATATTACAATCGTTGGAAACTAGATTCATCTTAATCTCTTCTGTTCCAGTTCGCCTGATGATGTCTTTTGGTTCAGGCATTGTCCACATTCTGTAAGAAGTTTCAGAAGCAGTATCAATACAGCAGGATATAGCCAAGAAAAGGATAATATCAATCAAAACAACACAAACATAGATTATTTCAATCATTTACGCATACAAAATAAACAGATGTCACACAAGCTGCTTCCTAAGGCTGTTCAAGAGCAGAAATTCATAAAACATGTACGATAGCTGTAAAGCTGAATAGATTTCTCTCTTTTTTTTTTCAACTAACCATTAACACAGCTCAACTAGATCGCCATGTTTAACCAAATACAGATCTGTTAAATATTAAAAATCTGCAAATCACATGGAAAAAGTGTGGGTTAAAGCCTTGCTTGGGAACCAACATATCAATCAAATCTTCCCAGAATCAGCGAAGTTCATAGATGACATTGGAGCAAGCCTAATAAACATGCAAGAGCATAACACTAAAGATTTGATAGGATAAAGAAAACTGAGGAGAACGAATGACCAAGAAGAACACAGATTGAGGATTGATGATGATTTTAAGAGTGTAATTTTCATGGATTTGGCTTCTTTACCACTTGATATCCCTCAAACATCAAAACAAATCCTCAAGATTGACTTATGGAGCTACAGTTAATATCTTCTTCAACAGATTACTAGAAAATTTCGTGCCACTTCATTCAAGAAAAAATCCATCAACAAAGAGCTTGTACAATGTAAAAACCTAATAGACCTTTCACATTCAAAAACAGCGCATTGAGAGCAAAAATTTACAGTGAAAATTCTTAATTCCGGCCGAGAAATAGAATCAGCTGTAAAACTAAATCAAATGCATTTCAAAGTTTGATATAAAAGAAATAGCTGTCTTATATATTTACATTCGCAAGGACTCTAAAAATTCCCTAAAGCACCAAAGGAAGCAAAAAAAATCCAGATTTATGCAAACCAGTAACCAAACAAGCAGCGCCCGCAAAAAGGGGTAAAAAGATACCTATTTGTGAAGAGCAGCACAGCGCAGAGGCTTCCAAGGCAAAGAAGAAAGGTCCATTTTTTGGAAACCATACTCCTCGGTGAAGCCCCTCCTCCTCCTATTCCTCTACTCTTCAAGCTCATGATTCCTACTCTTCCCTCAAACTATCCTCTGAAAAATCCCTAATTGCGCGCATAAATTTGGAGCCAAAGCTGAAGTTTTTTTGCCGCTGGAAACTTCTAAGAGGAGGAAGAGATGATCTTTCCCTGCCAAAACTCTGTCTTTTCTGGTTGCTGCATATTTCTTCTCTTTCAAAGGAAGAAAAAAAATGCGAAATGAAAGTAACACGCTAGCTATGAGACTGTTGAAGAGGGAAGGGAAGACTTCAAAAGGAACCTTCAGACTATAAGAGCTTTAACTGATCCCATTTGTCTTAAGAAATCCATCAAAATTTCAAAATGCCCTTATGATGGGGCAGTTAATTACAAGAATCCATGACCGTTTGACCTTTGCCTAAGCAATCAAACTGTGCATGTGGAGCATGGCATGGGACAATGAAGAAATGAACTGGAGCCTCATCCTCTATTCAATGTTGATGGGATCTGTGAAGCAATTATTCCGAACGGTACCCTTGGTTCATAATAGAATCATCACATATAGAGTTGTTCTAAATTTTTATTATATTTTTAAGGTTTAGCATATTAAGATTTTTTTATTACTTCTTAAATCAATATTTTAGTTAAAATTTTTTAAATTTCTCTTTAAAAAACAGTAAAAAAAAATTTCTCAAATGAAATCTAAATATGAGTAATAATTCGTAATTAATTGGTCATGCCTTTATTCATTGTGAGTTTTTTATCATGTAGCATATTAATGTTTGGTTTAAATTTTTAAATAAATATTTGAGAGTTCATCCATACAATAAATATTTGAGAGTTGATTCATACAATAAATTTTATGTGTAATTGTGGAAAGTTTTGAAAAAATAGAAGAGAGTTAAGAGAGGTCACATTCTTGCTTCCTTTTAAATCTATATTCTTGTTTTTTTCTTTACTAATTAAGAAGCACTTACCTTTTATTTTTTTTCTTTTTGGTATGATATATATCATTCATGTACTTACTATGTTTCACCGATACATCGAATATGTGTCGAACACGGATATACGTCCGACGCAGCACCAATATGTGTCGGATAAGGCAAATATTTATCCAATTAAAATAACATTGAATAGTTGAAACTTCATATGCTAGATAATTTATGTTTATGATTTTGTTGTTGTACTAGATATT
>NW_021319934.1:508605-514436 GCF_001605985.2 Dendrobium catenatum | reverse complement strand
CTCTTTATCTCCTCAAGGCCTTCTCAGGTCAAGGCAGCAGCCAAAAGGTCTTTGAAAACATTGAACAAGAGCTCTTAAATAGAAGAGCTTCAGAGGAGCTCATTAATTGTAAGTTGCCGACAATATCGTCCAGGCCGATATGGACATCGGCCTGGCTGATCAGTACAAAACTTAGAAGCTCGGCCATAGCATCACCCTGAATGCAAATTGGACGATTTAAAATTGGCTTGATCATCCATGCCAATCTCGCGATCATCCTGGCAGATTAGTTCAAATCAGAGGAAAATCATCCAGAGCATTGCCTTGAATACTAGCTGGCTGATATTTATCATCCTGAAGTAACTTAAGATTTTTGAATTGATCGTCCTGGCCGATCTTGCAATCGCCCTGGATGATATAATCGTATCAATCATCCTTAATTTCTCCCTTGATTTCCTGATCAATTAAGGCATAATTTGTTAATATCGTCCAGGCCGATCAATGATCGTCCTGACCGATTATTTAAAAATGCAGTATACCTTAATTGTCTATGGCAGCAACTTCTTTCTATTTTGAGCTTATCATCCTGGCCGATACATGTATCGTCTAGAACGATCTGCTAATGACGGCTGCCTTAATTAAGAATCCTTATTTAGATTTTCTGTTTTAAGCCTGATCGTCCAGGATAATGTAAATATCGTCTAGGACGATATGAGTAAAAATAGAAATTCTAAGTCTCTCACGTGTGTGTGTAGGGGTACTTAGCATCAGTCTCTTTGACCAATATAAGTAGACTCAAGAAGTGAAAAAACAAAGTACAGACTGACAAAACCGTAGACTTATGAATGTATGAGAAAAAACAAAGTACTAGCAATCCTGAACTGGCTTCGTCTGTTCATCCGATCTTCGATTCCTAAAAAGTTAGAAGAAATAAGTAGTCCAAGAGAATCAATAGTTTATCAATCATCAAAACATAAGGCATGAAAATAGGTTTGCAACAATCTCCCCCTTTTTGATGATGGCAAAACACTACGAAGACAATTAGCAGTTAAAGTTCAGGATCGACAAGTAAAAAGAACATCATACACTTCTCCCCCTTTTGACATATCAAAAAGGAGGAGGGAACACAAAAGAACAATAGCAAATCACAAACCCCCTTTTTTTTTTAAACCAAGGCATGAAAAAGATGTAGTATTCCATGTGAATGATTTTAAAAACTTGTGGGTTAATAAGTTAACAATCTCAACAATCCATAGAAAGTAAAATATCCGATCATGGTTACCCTTTACTCAGGCATTTTCTTAGGGTAGAATCATCTTTTGAAATCAATGACCTAACTCAAAGAATTAATTGGATATGAGAAAGAGAATCTATCCATCACTTGGCTTAAGAAAAAACTATCTTTATAAAATAATGAACCAAAGTAAATTTGTCACGATCGCAAAACAATCGAAATCAAGCCTTTGAGAACCAAAACTTCTACGTTCTAAAATATTTAAAAAGAGAGAATAGCTTGCTTTTGACTGGGCTCATTTTATGCCTCTTGTCAATTGAGTTGGCGCTCTGCGCATCTTTTTATAGGTTTTCAATTTTGGCGTCTTTGCGCTTCTTTTGTTGGCATCATTGGCCAAATTTTTTTTATTTTTGCAAACTACATTCTCTTTTATAACCTCTTTAAAAAAAAATTCTTAGTTGTGAGTATATCTTCTTAGATATTAGAGAATAGGAGCTCTCTCTCTAACATAAGGAAGAATTACCGCAAAGAGAGTAATCAAAGACAAGAGTAACGAAGGATCTTGATGTGACAAAAAACTTTAAACATTATAAATACAATATAGATTTTCTTATGCAAGCTTAAGAAAAGATCTCAATTTCATAAACAATCTTTAATTTGAGGTAGATGTTTTATTAGAAAAGAAAACTATGCCACTAATATAGGTTAGAGAAAGAGACACAATCACTAAATATTTTTTTCATCTAAGAGATTGGGAGATAAAAACCACATTGACTACAAATTTTCAAATGCAAGGACAAGGAATATAATATCATTTCAGCGATGATTTTGAAGACTAAGTAAAAAGAAACAAAAGAAAAATAAAACACACTAAACACTAAGAAAAAAAATAAAAAATAAAAGCAAAAGAAAGTAACTAGAAGATCAAGTTTCATGCATTTATGTCAATCACACCCAATCTGGTCCTTAAAGAACTGAAAGTGTCAAAGGCCAGTGGTTTAGTAAAGATGTCAGCCAGTTGATTTTCAGTTGTCACATGGTGTAACTCAATGTCTCCCTTAGTCACATGATCTTATTGACCTCATTTTTGGTATGAGGTCACTAAGACCCTTCCAAACTCCAGATTAATTCTAGGCCCTAGGATCCACTCTAAACCTTAGGATCCTTTCCTAGAGCCAGACCTTAGGGCCTACTCTAGAGCCTAGGGTTCCCTTAGATCCTAGATCCTAAAACCCATTTAGATCTTAGGACTAATCTAGACTCAAATCAATCCCTATCTTTGATCAACTCCAACTTTAAATCAATTTTTACCTTTTGATCAACTTTAACCTTTGATCAATTTAAATCTCAAACTTCATTCAACTCAAACCCCAATTAATTCAAATTTCAAACACATCCAAACTTTGATTCAATCCACTTGAGGATCCAAAATTTAACTTAAACTTTGATTCTACCTTTGATCTAGCTTTGATCCTATCCATTCATTAACAATCACCACATGATTGTAACAGATTTGGATACCCCAATATTGATCATTCAAACTTGAAATCCATTCCAAATCCAGAAATCCAAACTCAAATCCGAAGTCCTAAGGTCTTGTCCTAAAGATCCTTTTCAAAGAATTTTTAAACATTTCAAAACCCAGTCAAATGGCCTCTGATTTAAGGTCTATCACTTGCAAAGTGATAAGACATGTCTCTATAGGTTACCCTCCAATTTTGAGCCTATTCTGAGGTCTCTAACCCCAGAATCTGAATTAAAATTCAAAGGCTGTAAAATCTTCAAATATTTACAGCCTATGACACTGAACCTAACCCCTTTGAGATTTTGATCTTGGAGCCTTTATCAAAGCCTCCAACCACTTCCAGACTCTTGATTTTAACCCACTGAACAGTAAACTGCATTTTTCAGATCCATTTTTGACCTAGTTGACCAATAGGTCAAAATTGACCAAAATACCCTTATGGAATTTCAAATGGCCATTTCAAATCAAATCAATTCCAAACTCTTTGAAACCACTTCCAATGAATTTTAAATGTTAAACTCAACTTGCTAAACTCAAACCCAGACCTTGGGTCAACCTGGTTGACCAAGTCAACCAAGTTTGACCCATGGACCCATACACCCTTCCTCTTACAAATTTTTGACCAAGTCCTTTGAATGTATGAGATAACCTCTTGGGTACCCAAGAGACCCCTCTTGGTGACCCAAGCCTTGGGCTCACTTGGGTTAGCCATATGGCTTGACCCAAGTGACTAAGAAGAGGCCTCCCTTGAGTCATCTTTTGATCTTAACCAAATTGAATCCAAATCAAGGTGCTATTGAGCTCCCATTAACCCAATACACCTTCCTTGATCAGCCCAACCCTTGGACTCACTTAAGTCAAGAGTTAGGCTAGCCCAAAGTGCCCAAAAGCACTTGGAATTGAGCCAACTCTCAACCTAAGCCCAATTGAACTCGACCAACACCTCCCATAGGTGGCCCTTGGTTCAATACATCTCCTCTAGCCAGCCTATGCCTTGGGCTAGCTTGGGTCAAGAGTTAGGCTAACCCAAAGTAGCCAAAAACACTAGGACCTGAGCCATCTCCCAGCTCAGGTCAAATTGGATCCAATTGCAACTTGTATTGGGTGCACCAGACCCAGACCCACTTCCCACCTCAAGCACAGGGTCTGGCCTGACCTGGGTTGAGCCCAAATCAACCCGAACCGAGTAGGTTTGGATCAACCCAAGCCATCTTTCAACCCAGATCAAATTGGATCCAATTGCCACCTGCATTGGGTGCACCAGACCCAGACCTACCTCCCATACCAAGCCAAGGGTCTGGCCTGGCTTGAATCGAGCTCAATTCGACTCGAACCGAGCAGATTTGGGTCCAACCCAGTCACCAGTTTGATCCAGGCCTCCCCAGGCCAAATTGACTTCACCCTTGGCTCCAGCTTGTCTCCATCGGTCTCCCCCGGTCAACCTGACCTAGGCCATGGCCGGCGGCGGTTGGAGCAAATGGAATTTAAGTTCCGGTGTTCCCATCCAAAAAATCCCTGGCTCAAGGTTGCTGCCCACCGATTTGATCTCCACAATCCCTCCTGGACGTCGCCATCGTCCACCTGGCAGCTATCCGAGCCTTCCCAAGTTCAATCCTGGCCGTCTAAGCTCCCGAAGGGTGGCCGAATACCCCTAAGCTCGCCAGACCTCACGAGGCATTGGCATTCGCTCTCGTTCGATCCCCAAAGCTCCTTCGAACTCCTAGAAGCTTCCTTCAAGCCTAGAGATCGATCCCTCCTTTCGTTCGAGCAAGCGCCAGTGAAAGCCTTCGGCATCCAGCTCGAAGTCGCACCTCCGGCCGTCCTCTGACCCCGACGCCTGAAGGAGAACTGTTCGCCACCATCCCCTGAAGCTTCCTGATAGAGAAGCTCATTTGTTGAGGCCTTCTCTGCAGTAATCTCTTCATCCCGAGCTCCCTAGCTAGGTAGTCTGGTCAAGTGTGAAGGAAACCTTCACCCCAATGGATCTCCACCGTTGGATTGGAAGTTTCCACCGTCCTGACCCTCCCTGTGAAATTTCATCGGAGTTTGCCGAAGGGATTGCCTGGATCAGGCCGGAGAAGCTCTGTGGTCTCGGATACGAGCGGGAGGTTGAAGACGAAATCACAGCCGTTGATCTTGATCAACGGCTCGGATTAGATCCCGCAGTATCGGAGCGCCTTCGATCCCAGCCGTTCGATACGCCATCCGACGGCTGTGGTTAATCCGGCCGTTAACGGTTAGCGCCAATCATTGCCTGGCGAATCAGCGTGCCCCGCGTGGTAACGGCTGCTGGCTGTGTAATTGCCGGATTAATAAATCCAGAAATTCAAGGGAACTTCAAAAATTCATAACACCCTGCACACTTGTCCAAATTAGGTGTTCTTAGGCTCATTGGAAAGGTCTCAGGGAGCTCTACAAAAGCCCCATGGTTCCAAACCCTGGTTAGGTCAGTCTTAGGTTTAATTTCAATTTGAGCATTTTATGAATTTCTATAATTACTTTTTAAATACATGTCCACCAGGTCTGGAATTTTGGGGCATTCAAATTGGACATGTTTATGACATGTCAAAATTTTATCTCCCCGTTTTAAGTTGTTCAAGGGCATTTTTCCTAATTTTTTTAAGTTTAAGGGTCATGGTTTGACCCTTAAATTCAAAAGGGGATATAGACCTATCCAATGGGATTTAGGGTGTGATTTTTTGTGTGTTTATGATGTGTAGGATGAGGAGTGTAGAGCCACTGATTTTGCCCCAATCCAAGCCTAGGATAGACCCCCATAGTGATTTGAAGGTGACTTAGAGCTCACCTTGGGTGGTTTGGTTAACCACCTTAGAATGCTCCATTTGAGCTCAAATTTAGTGGGTTTAGTCCATAGGTTCAGGTGATCCTATGGCCCAAATTTCATCAAATTTGGAGTTCATTTGGTTCCCCAGTAGGAGCCCCAAAAATCCTTCTTAGAAATGGCCTGTTAACCCTAATCAATTTATAATGAACTTTTATTAACTCCTAAAATCCATTAAAATGTCCTTAATTGTCCTTAATTGACCCCTTAATAAATAAGAATTGAAACCCTCTCAAATTGATCTTTAGACT
>NW_021319934.1:477377-504821 GCF_001605985.2 Dendrobium catenatum | reverse complement strand
AAATCTGGCAGCAGATTCTTTCTGAATTGAGCCTATCATCCTGGCCGATACAAAATTGTCCAGGACGATGTTTTTTGCATAAAGATGGCTGCTTTAATGAGGATGCCCTAATTAGGGTTTCTGCTTTTGAACAGATCGTCCCGACCGATATAAATAACATCCAGGATGATGTTACAAAAAATAGTAAACTCTAGGGAACAGTAAAAAACTTTTATACATTACAAAGCATTAGGAGCCACAATAAATACAATAGACTCAATGAAGGAAAAAGGGTACAAACTGACTCAGACCTAGTCTACCCAATCTTGAGCTGATTCCAAATTGCAGTCTGATCGTGTGGACCTGAAATGTCAGTACATAAGGCAGTCGTAGAGAAACAAGAATGTTTGCTATTATCAAAATCATAAACCATAGATCGACAACACTTCCGGCCACTAGAAGGAAGAAGAATGTGGCTTTAGGACACCTGATTACATACATTTTGGAGAACAAGTGAAATCATATTTAACATGATCCCCTAAATAATCTTCATGTCTATTTTACTGATGCTTCATTTCATATTCTTTCCCATCTAGATCAAGGGGAAGAGGGAGATGAATTTGATGAAGAAAGAGGTCATGCTCCAGCACTTGCATCTGCTTCTATTCCTGGACCTAACCTATTGCAAATTCAGGTCTATGAACTAGGTTTTGATGATTGGTAAATACTCTTATTTGACTTGGACTGTCTTTTACTACTGACTTTTCAGGAATCAAAGATCAGACAAAAAAATGGAGCCAACTCAAGATAGGGTAGACTAGGGTTGAGTCAATCTGTAATTTTATTTTTCCCCTCCTGAGTCAAATGTAATCTTTAGTGTGACTAATGCAAATTAATCCTACACACACACACACTTGAGAGACTTAGAATTTTTTTTACTCAAATCGGCCAGGACAATATTTACATTGTCTTGGACGATCTGGCTTAAAACAGAAAATCTAATCAAGGGTTCTTAATTAAGGCGGTCGTCATTAGCCAATCGGCCTGAACAATATGTGTATCAGCCAGGATGATAGGATCAAAACAGAAAGAAATTGCCGCCATAAACAATTAAGGTATTATGTATTTTTTGGTAATCAGCCAGGATGATCTTAGATCGGCCTGGATGATATTCATAATTATGCCTTAATTAATCAGACAATTGAGAAGGTAATTAAGGATGATTTATACAATCATATCGTCCTAGACGATCGCAGGATTGGCCAGGACAATCTATTCAAAAACCTTAGCTACTTCTGGATGATAAATATCGGCCAGCACAAATTCAGGACGATGTGCTAGACGATCAGGATCGGATAGCTTGAATTTAGGGCGATACTTTGGACGATTTTCCTCTGATTTGAACTGATCGGCCTGGACGATCATTAGATTGTCCGGGATGATCAAGCCAATTTTCAATCATCCAGTTTTCATTCAGGGCGATGCTCTGGCCGATCTCATGGGATTTGTATTGATCGGCCAGGACGATGTCCATATCATCCTTGACAATATTGTCAGCAACTTGCAATTAATGAGCTCCTTTGAAGCTCTTCTATTTAAGAGCTCTTTTTCAATATTTTTGAACATCCTTAGCTGCTGTCTTAACCTGAGAAAACCTAAAGGAGAGAGAGAGAGAGAGAGAGGGAGAGAGAGAGAGAGAGAATCTTGTGAGGGGGAGCTTGTAAGGGGATTCACAAGGGTTGCTCCAAGCATTGTTCCACTTTTTCTTCCCTAGAGTCCCTTGTCCTTGGAAGGGTTGGGAGAGGTAAGTTCCAGCAAGCGATCGAGGTTCTCTGCCTGCTTCAAGAGGAAGCAAAAGGAGGAAGGTTCTCTTCCTTACCAGGTTTGGCAAAAAGAGGTGTTTGTAAAGGTTTCTCCGCCTAACTATGGGGTCTAAAGGGGAGTCACGATTGTAGTGCAATACTCGGGGGGCTTCTCCGGGGAGTGGACGTAGATCGAGTTGACTGAACCACTATAAACACCATTAAAAACCCTTGTGTTCTTGTTTTTACTGCTTTGGCATTTATTTCTTTCGCATATTATTCCTTTATGGTGATTTGGTTTGTATTTGTGCTTTGCCTAAAGATTTTTTAAATACCAATTCACCCCCTCTCTTGGTTATCCTTGGGACAGATCTATAGGGCTTAACATCCCAACGAACTATCATAACCAACAATTTTTTTATGAAATTATCTAGAGATTTGATCATCTTGAGTCTCACTATGATTAACGATTTGATCATATTGAGACTCGCTTGGACATGCAGGATTTTAGGTATAATGAAGATATGATCTATGTGAGAGGGCATGTTGATACAATTAATACTCAAGTAGCTACCATCCACATCTACTTTACCCAATTCTATCCTCCACAGCCTCCTCAAGATCAAGATCCATCGGGCTATTCATTTGGTTATTATATTTATTTTTTAGATATTTTAGTTTGATTGTAGTTCTTTTGATGTATAGATTTAGATATTTTTAAATTAAGATTGTTGTATTTCCTTTGTATTTTAGTCCATGTTTAAAATAAAAAACAAAAAATGTTTGGTAATTGTTGTGCTTTTGTGTTTCCTCTTAAACTGACTAAGTTATTATTGACTAATCTAAAATGTTAATTTTAAGGATAAAAATTTTAAATTGTTTGTATTGCAACATTATTTCCTAATTTATATAAAAAAAACTCAACTTAAATCAAATTTCAATTAGATTGAGATGAGAAGATCATTTTCATGTTCTAATAGACATTAATCTTATAGTTATAACTGTTCCAAAAATTGCTGTTTATTTTTATTTTATTTTCTTGCTCATTGTGCTGGTTCTACTATTATCAATTGGGTTTTATTTTGTGGTTTATTCTTCCTTATATGAGAAAGTTTTTAATAATTATATAAACTAAGAGTTGTTAATTTACTTTGTGGAAAAAACAAAATGTTAAAAGATGCCCAAAGTGTGCCAAATTTGAAATGGGGCACAAAATGAGTCCAACCTAAAAAGATGTGCAATACTTGCCAAATACACTTCAAATTCAAAAGATATGCAATTGCATGGTATCAAGAATTTAATATTTATAAAAGAGACATAAAATGAGCCCACACTACAGTTAGTTCTCTTCTATATGTCTTTAATTCTTAGAAAAATTCATATATTTAATAGTCATTTCAACTATTGAATGTGAAAATATTTGATTCTTATTCAATTCTTTTTCTAATAAATATTTTATTTGAGATTTCTACTTTCTAGAATGAACTTTGAATATGATAATCTATTTTTCACTTATTTGTTCTTTGATTTAAAATATGAGTTTTTGCATATAGATGTTAATGTTTATCATGTAAATTTTTTAATTTTTTTTCTTTATAAACTTTTTGATTCGAATATAATGACTTTCATATTCAAGGGATATTTTCTTTACTTTCCTCTTTTTCTTGGTGTCAAAAGGGGGAGGTAGTTTGTATTTGTTTGAAGTATTTATTTGAAGTCTTCTATCCTATGTATATTTGTGTTTCAGTGTTTGTGTTTTGATATCTTATGTATTTTTTTTAGCATGGTTTATGATATATTTTTTTTCAAATAACTTTTTAATTTATCAATTCACCCCACTAACATTATTGTTGCTAGGTCCCAATTCCTAAATGAGAAAAGTAGAGGGTTACGTTAGGTAGCCGACATCTAGTGCAAAACTTATCAAAT
Source organism: Dendrobium catenatum (assembly GCF_001605985.2). Taxonomy (NCBI): domain Eukaryota; kingdom Viridiplantae; phylum Streptophyta; class Magnoliopsida; order Asparagales; family Orchidaceae; genus Dendrobium; species Dendrobium catenatum. The sequence goes on along the minus strand of NW_021319934.1, from coordinate 501,111 downwards.
AATCCTGACATTAATCCTTTAAAAAATTATTTTGATGCTAAGGAATCCACTGGAAGTGATGCATTGTATGGCCTTAATATAGTGATAATTGTGCATGGGCTGCTACACCAGCTCCTAGGTGCAGTGTTAAATAAGTATGGGTTCCCACATTAAGGATGGATATGAAAAAAAAAACTATTCTATGACATTAAAGTTAAGATAGGAACTTAGAATATAGGATCCCTTGTATGAAAATTAATGGAATTAATAGATATTATTATTGATAAGAAGATAAATATTATGTGCATTCTGAAAACTAAAGGGATTGGATATATGGCTAAGGAGATTGATAGTTTAGGATATAAACTATGGTACTTGGGTAGGAGTCAAACTAAAAATGGTTTAGGTGTGATTATGGATAAGAGTTTGAAGTATAATGTTATAAAAACTAACAGAATTGGAGATAGAATTATAGCTTTAAAGATTGTTATTGATGCTAAGATTATTAATATAATAAGGGTTTATGATCCTCAAGTAGGTTTGGACAATGGTTCAAAATTAAAATTTTAGAATGACATAGAAGAATTAATATAAATAGATACCTCTTAAAAAAGAGTTTTTATTGGAAGTGATTTAAATGGACATGTTGGTAGAGAGGTAGATAATTTTTAAGGCATTCAAGGTGGCCATTGGTTTAGAACGACAAATGATGGCGTTAAGACCATTTTAGATTTTTTTTAGCTTATAGTTTTTTTCACAGCTAATACCTTATTTAAGAAAAGAGATGAGCATCTTATCACTTATAAAAATATATATAGTAAAATGCAGAATGGTTACTTTCTTATAAGAAAATTAGATCATTTATATATAAAGTTATTATGAGTGAAAATTTATATACCCTTAATTGATTATTAGTTTTAGACTTTAAGGTAAAGGAATAGAAAATAAAAAATAAAGTAAAATAATTTTCTAGGATCAGTTGGGGGCTTTTAAAAAATATTAACAAAATTATTTTTGAGAGTAATATTTTAGATCTTAAGATTTTGTCTATTCATGAGGATTCTAATATTATGTGGAAAAATGCCTAGTGATATTAAGATTATTGCAAAAGATATTCTTGGAGTTTCAAAGAGAAAAGCTCCTAATAGTAAAAATAGTTGGTGGTGGAATCCAAATGTACAAGAAAAGATAAAAAAAAAATAAGAAGATTTGTTATAAAAATTAGTTTAGATGTAAAAATTCTAGTAAATGGGAAAGATATAAAGAGGCTCATAAGCCGGGTAACCTTGCACACACACACAAACACTCAAAGGGGTGAGTTAGTGAACTAGGGAAAAGATGAATTTTTTAATCTAATCATATTGTATGATTTACATCATACTAGATGTTCATTAAACCAGAAAAATTATTAATTAGGGCACCCTAGTTAAGTAAGATTGATTAACTAATTATACTAGATTAATATCATACAAGATGATTCATTATGATCATAAAAATGTACATCATACTAGATTAATATCATTCAAATATTTCTATAATTGTATAGTACAATATACATCATACTAGACCATTTATGGCAATTATGCCTACATTAATCTTGCGATTAGGAAACAAATTTTGGTTTAATTTTTAATTCACAACATATATGATGATCATACTATACAACCAGAGAGATGCATGGGATGATAATTAATCGTCGCCCATCATCGCTTTTCGTACTGGATGAATAATCTAGTATATCAAACTAATCATACAGGATAATCACAACATCGTATAGGATGATAAGTATAATCTATTGAACTTATCGTATAGACCAATACAATTCATACTAATTGGAAGTGATGTTTTGTACTAATCATAACAATCCTTGATGGAAAATTAAAATTTAGGGCTTCTTTGGAGGCTTTCTATTTAAACTCCTATATTATTTTATAAAACATCATTTTGCTATTGAGTTTTTTTAAAGGAAGCTTATAGGAGAGTAGATGAGTGCTTTGGGAGAGAAGAGACGGAGGTTTCTTGTGAGGGGGAGACAATCTTCAGCATTAGATATGGCTCTCAGCATTAGACCAAGAGCTTCACAAGGTTACTCCAAGCAAAGTTCCTTCAAATCTTCTTCATGTCTTTCCTTTGATTCTTGGGTAGCTCTAGGGAGACAATCTTCAGCATTAGATATGGCTCTCTGCCAACTCCAAGAGGGAGTAAAAGGATTCTTGGTTCTTTACTAACTCAGGAGGGAGTAAAAAGATTTTTGGCTCTCTTCCATCTCAAGAAGTGAGAAAAGAATTTTAGGTTCTCTTCCTTCATCATGAGGGTGAAAAATATTTAAGGTACTCTATCATACTGAGTTGGTGGAATAAATTTTGTAAGGGCTTCTTCAGCTAGCTGTGGGGCTATAAGAGAGACACTAAGAGCTTAGTGCAATACCTAGAGCAAAGGCCTTCAAGGAGTGGACGTAGGTCAGATTTGATCAAACCAATATAAAATTTAGTGTGTTAATTCTTTTTACTTTTTTGTACTTTAATCTTTTCACTTTTCTATGATTTACTGTATGGTTGAAAAATTTTGATTTGTGTTGTTATTGCAAATTTATTCTCTTCTGCATCCATTGCTGAAATTTTCTAATTTTAGTATTTGAAAAACTATAAAATGATTTTTTTTAAAAGAATTTTTTAAATTACCAATTCACCCTCCCCCCTCTTGGTTAGCCTCGGACTAGTTCTTAAGGGTTTAATTACCTACACAAACTTTCAAATGGTATCAGAGTGGGATTCAAAATCTAAGTTTTTGAAATATTTTTAAAATTGATCCATTGCTACTTTTTATAATCATAATACTACAAAAGGGTATTCAATCACATTAACACCTTTATTTGATAATATTACTTTTAGTTTTGGAAAAATTGCATGCCTACTTTCTTATAATCTATTGATTATCACATTAGGATTTTAATTCAAGAAGAATAGTATGCATCGCATGTGGATGTTAGTTCCTCAAGAATATTTTGAATATTCACGTTTAGTAAATGATACTAAAAGTGAAAAATGTTTTTCTCAATGGAATAAAGATGATAAAGATTTAACTCAACTGAATGCAAAATATTTAAACTATTTTATTCTATGCATTAAAATCTAAAGATTACATGTGTGTACTTAGTTGCATTATTTGTAAAATAATCTGGGATAAACTCTGCATAACCTATGAGGGAACTAATGAGGTAAAGCAATCTAGGTTAAATATTTTGCTCCATTATTATGAATTGTTTTCCATGAAACCTAGTGAATTAATTTTTTAAATGTATACTAGGTTCACTCAAATTATCACTTCCCTAAAATGTATACTAGGACTATGCATTTATGAGGATGATTTTTGATAGAAAGTGTGCCAAAATATAATGAATATCGGAAAATAATTTGAATGGACTATGTGCCGATAAAATAGCTACAAAAAATATGCTGGAAATGTCATCGTAAAGTACCAGCGAAATATCTGCCAATTTGTCTATCGCTTTTGCTAGTGCATTTAAATCCACCAAAAAGTTTGATGGTAATAAAAGTTTTCCTAGTAGTGATTTATAGAACCCTAAATTATGTTGCTATTCTATAGGTTACTCCACATCACCCATAAAGATTCTTATAGTATAAATGTTAAATAATATTTTTAAAATTATTTTATTCGTAATTTAAAAAACATAGTTATCATATCTGTTGTAAAAATATATTGTGTATATAGCCTTAATAGAATAATGCAGAAATAATCAAGAATATCGAAATAGATTGTTTTCTTGCGTAGACATTAGACATAAACTATTCTAGGTCTTTAAGGATATACTATAACTGTGAAAGGTCAACATATATTCTTTTACCCCTACAATTTTGACAAAAATCTAGGGATGCATATATAACAACCCAAACTCTTAACTAGGGGGGGGGGGGGGTGAATTGGTTATTTTAAAATAATTTCTTGGATTGTGGTAAACCTTTTTGAACTTTATGAAAATTATAATCACTAATTCTAAAATATGCAGTAGTCTATAGAAATAATTTTCACATATAAATTTTCAACCATGAAATTTAAAAGTAGTAAAATAAAAATTGCATAAAAATAAAGTTAACAAAAGAATACAAAATTTATAGTGGTAAAATCCAACTAGACCTACATCCACTCCTTGGAGACTCCTTGTCCAGGTATTACACTAAACACAAGTGACTCTCCTTTTGGCCCCACAACAAGGTGGAGAAACCCTTACAAAGTTTCTTCCAACAACCTGGTGTGATTGAGAACTAATGCCTTTTACACTCTTAAAGTGATGGCATCGTACCTTGTCAGCCATTTTCACCCTCCAGTTGAAGGAAAAGAACCGTCACGTCCTTTTTCAACCTCCTGGTGAAGGCAGAGAACCTTGATATAGTCTTAAAGATCTTTTCTCAAGAGCCTCCAAAGAAATTGGGTAGAAACTTGAAGAAGACAAAATATATCCTCACTTTGGGTAACCTTGTGATTCCCTCACAACTTCCCTTCAATAAATCTCTCCCAAGCACATTCTCCAAAAGGTCACTCTCAAGACAAATTTAAGGCAATGGATAAGGTGAAAGTCTTTAGGATTCTTTGTATAGAAAATACCTAAAAAACCATTGAAATTTTGAATAATTTAAGTGAACTAACTTATAATTGTACCGTACGATCTTAGATCGTAGAGTAAAAATAGTTCAAAAAATTAGGGCTTTGTTTGATATGATCTCAGAAAGACTTGGTTTCATATATTGTTAGTTGTTTATATGAATTTAGACTGTATTGTACAAACAATACAAAAACAAATGTATTTGTATACCTTTTCAAATAAAAAATTAGATAATTTTAATAATGGATGTAGAAGCGAATAAATTCATAGTAACAACACAAATTAGATTTCTCAACCACATAGTAAGTTACAAAAAATTGCAAAAATTAAAATGCAAAAAAGTAAAAAGAGCAAACACACTAGATTTTATAGTGGTTTGGTCAAATTTGACCTATGTCCACTCACTAGAGGCCTCCATCCCAGGTATTACACTAAACCTTTTAGTGTCTCTCCTTTAGCCTCCACAGTAAGGTGGAAATGCCCTTACAAAGTTTTTTTCACCAACATGATGTGGAAGAGTACGTTAAATCTTTTTCACCCTCCTGGTGGAGGTAGAGAACCTAACATCATTTTTCTTCCTCTTAGAGATAGAAGAGAACCTAACATCATTTTTCTTCCTCTTAGAGATAGAAGAGAACCAAAAATCATTTTATCTCCTCCTGTATTTAACAGAGAACCAAGAATCTGTTTACTCTTGCAATTGTCATGTACGATTAGTTCAGGAGATTTTATTGATCGTCCAATATGACAAACGATGATGGGTGATGATTAAATATCATCCCATGCATCTCTCGGGTTGTATAGTACGATCATCTTGTACAATGCGATTGAGCACTTAAACTATAATTAGTCTCTTAATTATAGGATGCATTTATGCATGATTATCATAAATCATTTAGTGCGATGTATATTATACTGCACTATTATTGTAATATTTGAATATTAAAATATTACCTAAAATTTGATTGGTGGCTATTTTTATGATCATAACGGATCATCCTATATGTAATTAATCATTAAATATGATTAGTTAATCAATCTCACTTAACCAGGGTGCCCTAATTAATGATTTTTTAGGTTAACTGATCATCCATTATGATGTTAATCGTACAGTATGATTAGTTCAAAAAATTAATTTTTTTGTAACTCACTAACTCAACCCCTTTAGTGTGTGTGTGCAAGGTTACACAACTTAGTGTTTACCAAATAGATGATTTGACTCAAGAAAGGTAAAATTACGTTGAAGTTCAAATTACAAACAGACTTAACCCTAGTCTACCTAATCTTGAGCTGATTGAAGTTTTTTTTTTAAGAAATGCAAATTGCATTAAAAACAAGAAGTTATTACAAACTAGAAAGCAAAAATAAGCCCATTAAAACTATCATAATGGATATGCGATCCACTAAATTCCTTTTTAAATCCATTTGGGTGATGGGGACACCAAATATTTAAACAACAAAAAAGGTTGTTTAGTATCCCAGAGTTCGCAAGAGATAAAAATGAAACCTAGTAAAAATCCCACATTTCATTATAATAATTTCAAAAAGGAAAAAACAAACCCTTCAGGAAAACCAAACAAATGACAAACTGCTAGAAGAGAAATAACAAGAACAACTAAAACAGCTGCTAAAACATCTAAAGGATTACCATCAACATTCTTTGAGCCAACGAGCTCCAATTAAGTGTAGAATCTGCTGAAACCTCAATGCAACTAACATTGAAAATCTTGAAACCAAGTAGCCATAAAACCATCTCTATCCTCCTAACATTCCATTACCACTTATCTAAGATAAGACTTCAGCACCCCCAAAGAGCTTATGCTTCATGCTTAGTAAAGCAGAATTCACCTTAACAAATAAGAACTCGCTCAAACAATCATTTTCCAAAAAAATTACAGAATTCTCCATCCTTTTCCAACCTTCCACAACCAATCCTTGAACATAAAAAAACAAAATAGTAATAACCATTATCATAGATGGAACCAGATTCCACTTCAGATCAACAACAAACCATCTATAAAGATCCAAACTATTTTCCATAGACACTCCAATCAAATGCAGCCAAATAACTGTATAAATGGCAACATTATGAAATAAATCCATAAGAAACAGAACCTCCACTTCCTTAAAAGTAGAAGAAATTACCAAGACAACAACTCCTTCAGGAACAACAGAAGGCTCCATTAACTTTAAATGGGATGGGAATCCACTTCCAATTATCAACAAAACATTTATGAATGCCCATGCTATATTCCGTAGACACTCCAATCAAAGGAAGCAAGAAAATTGTAATAAAGGCGGAATCCAAAGAAGAAACCACAAGAATATTGACCAAGATTTCAACAGTAAATCCTCCACAATTATTCAAGAAATCTAGAGTAATGTGAGAAAAAAATTTTCATCCAACAATCTACAAAAAAGGTTTCAAAAAGCTCTATTTGCATCAATTGCATCTCAAATAATCTGCCATCACAAGTACTCAAAAGAAGATAGAGGACTGCATTTAAAAGCTAAAAATTCACCCTAATCTTCACAGAAAATTCATCTAACCAAAACAATATGCATATCAAAGTGATAAAGCAGTTGAAAAAATTTTGATACACTAAAAGTAACCTTCTGAAGAGCATATCCTTTTCAAAACTTGATGCCAAAAAATCATCAAACTAGAAACAATCCTAGAAATCATTACCACACATAGCCATAAAAGTAAAATAAGAAGGATGTCTGCAACAAAATCTAACATCTACCAAACTGGGCTGACGGTCAAACATCGCCAAACCAGTCTCCCATAAGAAACCGCAAGAAAGAAATTCAAAATTCCACCTCTACTCCATTTAATATGCTCACACCATTCAATACAAACAACCAAATTGAATGACTCCCTAGCAGAAAATCATGACCAAGAACCTCCGTCAGCCATAGCAGACCGATGGAGAAACACCGGAAGCCAAAGAGACTCCAAAATTGCCTTATAGAATTGCTTTTAGGATCACTTTGCTTCAGGATATCAGTGACGGAATTTCTTCAGGATCCGATGATGGAATGGCTTTCAGAATTATAAAGGAACTATGGTTTTGCTTATAATCCTTTATGATGAGGTGGTTAGAGTTGCAATTATAAAGGAACTAACCTTGAACTAATTGAAGTTGCAAGTGAACGATGGACCTGAAATGTTAGTGAGAAGGGAAAGTAGATATGCAACATACCAATTGATACAAGATACCAGTAAGAAAATAATAATACTTGAGCCTATATTTTCAATAGTAGTAGCCTCCAAGTCTCTCTCTCTCTCTCTCTCTCTCTCTCTCTCTCTCTTAATCCAATAAAAAAGATCATCTATTTCCCTTCTAAGTCAAGGTCTTCTACCTTCACCTCATCATCATCCTAATATTGTTGCTTCCTGGTCTACTTACAAGATATTCTAGGCTCATTAACATCACCCCCCTCCTCATCCTTTTATGCTTGCCTAAAACCTAAAATTTTTCTTTTTGTTAGGGCTTGTATTGGTAAGAATTTTTCTTCATTCTAATCTCCCATAAGACTAACTACTACATATAAAACATAAAGACTATAAAACATAAAGAAGAAAAGGGATCCCTAACCCAATAGATGTGGTATCTTGAAAGATGTATATGAGAGATAAAAATATAAATATCCTTCTATCAATTAAGAACCCAATTTGAATTTAGTAATTCAATAGAGTACATTCCTGAGTGACTTCACTTATATTTTGGCCAGGAAACAATCAGGAATAAATAAAATAAGGCTAAGCTTCGGATGTTTTGGTCATAAACAAGGTAGAGATTTTAAAAATTTTAATATCATTCTTCTTCCAACTTGCTCCACTATTAGGTCCAAATAAGACATTCACAATATCACCTGGATTTATCAAAGTATTGACAAAGGGATTATACTCATTAAATTCAAAATCTTTAAGTCGATAAACCTTTGTAATGGCTACAAAATCAAAGGAAGCCCACTTAACTCCTAAGATAAAACCTATTGTCAACTCATGCATTACATTAATAAAGGAGGCATAGGGCTCTTAGCCAAATCTCACCCAACCTCTACTTTCATAATAAAATAACATAAGAAATATTTAATTTATCCCTAAGGATAAATTACATATTTACTTATTCATTAATCATAAAACTAAATCAATAATTTTATTTTCATTATCTACCACATAAGGAACATTCGATTCACCCATAAGGATGAAAAGAAAATTCACTCATCTTTAAATTATAAAATTAAACCAATGTTTAAATCTTAGGTCCACAACTACAAAATTTTTCTCTATCTTATAAAGGAAATACAGTAGGGTTTATTTTATTTATGGTTTCTAGATTTATTATACGGGTAAGCCCCTATAATTAATTACTTCTCTTAAGTGAATACTCACGATTAAAGTGAAGACTAAAGTTTTCAAATTAATTTGGATATAAAGAAAGTTTGGACTATTAAGATTTTAATGTAAAGGTTTTAGAATCTAGGAATTATAATTTAGAAAACATTAATTAGAACTTTATCATATGTACATAATTGTGTAATGAAATGATTCATGAAAAATAATGTATAAATAAGAAGTTTTAATTCATTGACAATTTCTCAAAGTAAAACTCACAATTTTTATAAAATAAAGGAAGCCCGGTTCCACCAATAGGAAGCCTAGATTTTTTTTCCTATATAAACATAAAGATAAATATGTGTATTTATTGAAGTTTTCAAACGTCTGGCTTCTGGATCTTCTATTGACTTCCAAAGTATAATGATCTTCAAAAAAAGGAAGAATCATTACTTTTGGGATGTATACATATAAATAAATATTTGTTTTCAAATATTTTATAACTCTTTACACTGTACAACTCAATCTAGCTATATAAGAATCTAAAATATTTACATTTATAATTTCCTTTATATTTGCATTTACATCATTTTCTAGATATATTCCACTTATATATATATTTAATGTAGTGTAAGTGCACACAAAAAATAAAGTGGTCTAAGAGCTAAAACTAAATATGCACCAATAGAAATATAAATATGACATTAAGAGTACATAAAGTAAACACTCAAAATATGAGTAGCCTCTAGGCAAGGCACTCCACAAGAAAACCATATCAAATCCCCAGCCTAGCCTAGGCTTGAGTTGGTTATCCTAGCAAAAAAATTCTAATATGTGTATAACGCTATGTGGCTTGGAAAGGTCCAAGAATTTTTTAGTATAAAATAATATATAACTGAATTTGTTTATTTAATGTCAATGAATTGGGGTTTAATTTTAAGTTTTAAAGTTTTAGAAGTTTTGAATTTGTTTTAAGGGTTGCTTTAATTGTTGATGTTATTTAACTTTAAGTTTTGAAAAACTTAGCTCTCAACAACTTCTAAGTGCTATAAGTTATTTGTTAGTAAATTCTAGGTTTATATTTGTAATGCTACTAATCCTCCAAAACAAGGATGATAGGTTGCATAGGCTCATTGCATTTTAATTAAGTATTTTAGTCTTTAAAGCTTTTCACTAATACATCTTTGCCTTCTTAGAAAGTGTCAAGCACAAGGGTTTAAAGGCTTTATTGTTTAATTAATTTACTACTATTTTTTATTAATTTTTATTAATTACTTAGTTATTAATTTATAAAGTTTATAATATATTATATATATTTAGTCAATTCATTCATAACGTTGGCATAATGGGCATGAGAACCAAAGCCTCCATAAGACATTATAACCCTGCATCCTAAGGTAGTATAGCCTAAGAACATCTTTGATAGAGAATATCTAATTTAAGTTTTACATTTATTAAAATATTGTGAATTATTAAATTTTTGTATTTAATTAATTATTTAATAAATTAGTTTTGACCAAATATTGACATTCTAATTTACAATTATTTTTGGGACATTTATATTTTTCATAAATATTAGACAAAATTATTAGTTCAATGACTTTAAGTTTTTGTTATTTGGATTTTTTATAATTAGTTATGATTTTTACAAGTTTAATATATTTTAATGAATTAAATTTTGCCAAATATGGACTTTCTGATTTACAATGAATTGTAGAATTTTTACTGTTTTTTGTTAGTTAGAGATCCACTAATGAGTTCATTGCATTTGAGTTTGTGTCATTTGGAGTTTTCTATAATTAGTTATGATTTTTATAAGTTTAGTACATTTTAATGAATAAATGAATTATTTAATTAAGATAACTTATTTTTATACCAAATGAACTCCAATCCACTTGAAATCTTATTTAAATATGATTGACGGCTCCTAGGGTTGATAGTAAGTATTTAAAATTATTTTGAAATTTAATATCTTTTAACTATTTTTTAAAATTTATTATTAAATTTTATGAATTTTTAAATTACTTTTTATTTTTGCAGAATTTTAAGTGGCTTTTAATTTTTCTAGGTTAAGAATTTACTTTTGAGAAGTATGAAATTTAGAATTTATTTTTTTTATTTAATTTGGATTTATTTTAATTTATTAAAAAATTCTAGGTGAATAATGTTGGTTAATTATGGATTCACTAATTAATAAACCAAATGAATTCTAAATATAATGAAATTTAAATTGTAGGTTCATCTAAATATGTAGATCAAACTTATTAACTTATGGCTCATGAAAGTTTTCATAGATGTCACAAGTTGAGCTATTCTGGTGGTGTTTAAATAATAATGCAATTCCTTCAAATTATTTTCTTATGTATAAAAGGCTTTTGGATTATAATGGCTGTCCTAGAGGATGCAATACAGTAGAAGACTCTGAGCATATTGCAGTAAATTGTTTGAAGATCTCACAAGTTCTCCTCTCTCTAAAAAATGGGGTTTTAATATTCTTAATTTTTCTTCTCTTCAAGAACATTATTATGTAATGTAAGATCTTGCTAAGTCTAATCCTTTTATTGGCAACTTGTATTATTTTGCTGTATTTTTCTCTTGGAATAGTAGGAATAAGTTTAATCATGGTGGATTAGAGGACTGTGTGGGTTTTATAGAAGCTAATGCAATAAGTTATACTGTTGCTTTTTTTTAGGACTAATCCGATTTTGGAAAACTGGGATGTGAATCAGCTGTTGAATTCTTCTTTGCTTCCCCCTCCTCCCAAATGGATTAAGCTAAACATAGATACTTCTTTGGTAAACTTGTATGAAGCTAGTATAGAAGGTGTTCTCAATGATTAGAAAGGTAGAATTCTTTATGCTTTTGTCTTTAGCTCACTGCACTAGGATTATTCGCAACTAGAGCTCTTATAAAATTTTTACTTGAAAATTTTTCTTCAAGAATGGATGTTTGAAGCTAAAGGTATCATTTTAGAAGGAGATAACTATTATGTTATCAAGTATGTACAAAGTTTGCTGAATAAGGAGGAAGCCAAAGAAGATTTACTGAAGCTGGAAGGTCTTTCCTTTCTCAATGATTTTAGTTAAGTACTATTAAATTGTGTAAACTGGAATTATAATAAGTTAACTGATTTATGTGCTAAGCATGCTCTTTGCTTAGATTTTTTTTGGGGATGATATTACTTGTAATAATGTTCCTCCTTTATTTATTTCCTTATTAAAGGAATAATGTGATTGGGGCTCAATCACCTTGTTGCTTGTAAGTAGTTCTTTCTAAAAAAATTGCTTTATGCATTTCATTAAAAAAAAATCCTTCATAGATGTCACAATCAATCATCAAAGTTTAATACATCTATAGTTTTGACAATTTAATTTGGGCAATCTACTAATTGGATTTTGGTGAAATCAGAGGCCTTCTTTCCCTTACATAAACATAAACATCCCACAAAAAAATCAAGCCCGATATATGTGTAGATTTAAATTTATGAATTCTCAAATTTTTGTGTCAAACCATGAGCCAAAACTATGAAAATTTAATTCACCTTGATCTAAAGGTCATTATGGCCCACAAAAATAGGGTATGTAGCATACACAATATAGTTTGCATTATCCAAATTTTAGTTCAATTGGACCATTGGTTAGTAAGTAATTTAGGAAATTTAATTTGTAATCAAATATAAAGTACTCATTATTCACTTGGAAAAATTATTTTGAGTAAAATCTAAAATAAAATTAGTCTCATGATGGTTCTAGTAAGCCCAAGAACCTCAAAATTAGGTAATAATTGGATTTATAATGAATTATGGAATTTATAAGAATTTTTTTGAATTATTTTGAAGCTTTAAATAAAATTATACTAAGCTACAAAAGATTTTATGGCAGTGTAAAAATTGGTTATTGTTGAAACTTAGATTTCAAGTTTGAAGTTTTATATCATGTAAGTTTTTGGTGATACCATAATATTATTATTATGATTGCTATTTCTCCTAACATACATTAGATATATATTTTTCATTATGTTATTTGTGTGTATTAAGATTTCAGGGAAATCATACTCAAGTCTACTAAAGACTTCAAGACATATTAGAATAGAATTTCTTGTAATGGAGTCTATAATGTTTTTTATTTTTCTTGAGTCTAAGAGAGTGTGATTCTAATTGGGTAATCGTGCAAACACACACTAGGGTAGTGAGTAAAAACTTAAATTTTTACTACTAATCGTACATTAGAATTTTCAAATCATACTTGACAATTTATCATTGTAGCTACTTTAAAATGAAGTTAATAAAATCATGCTAAGAATTTTTTTTTTGTATTATTTATACTATATAATTTATGTTTGTACAGGCGACTCATCTAGTGCAAAATCGGTATGTACTAGTTCATCCCAAATGATCTTATGGATTTTTGAGCTGATTGAATTGTACAATGTTGGGTTCATACAGATGACCCATAGAGTATGAAATGGGGTCATCCACATTCATACCAAATGAACTCACAATTTTTTTAACTGATCGTACTATATGATGTGGGGTTCGTACGAACAACCCATTGAGTGCAAAATGAGATCGTCTATATTCATACTAAATAAAGCATGATTTAGTTAAACTATTCATACTGTACAAAATTAGGTTAATTTACATGATTTATATTGTATGAAATGGTTTATATAGGATCGTACTGGATGAATTAGTTCAGTATTAAGATATTCATACATTACAATATCAATTTATATAGATGGCTGACATAACACAAAATCTCGTTCATATAGGATCATACTTGAAATTTTGAATTGTTCATATGTATGAAGTATGATCATGCTATATGATCTGAGTATGTTCAACCTAAATTTTTTAGTTTTTTGAATGATTTTTCTTATCTTTTATATATAAGTAACCTGAAAAATTGTCAATCAACCTTCTTGCTATAACTTTTCTCTTGAGAGTGAAAAAGAGAGTGTTTTGGAAGAGTGTTGGGAGTGAAGTATGAGAGATCTTGAAAGTGGAAATTGAGAAGGGTTCATAAGGTTTCCCAAAGGTGATGATCTCTTTATGGTTCTTTAAATCACTGCCCAACTTCTTTGAAGACTCTTGAGAGAAGATCATTGAAGTAGATTTAATACTCTATCATTACCAAGAGGGTGGGAAAGGATTTTAGTACTCTAGCAAAACCAAAAAGGTGAGAAAAGATTTTGGTACTCTGCCATCTTAAGGAGGGTGAGAAAGGATATTGGCACTATACCATCACTAGGTGGTTGAGAAAGGATGTCGGTACTCTTCCACACTAGGTTAGTGGAAGAGAGTTTTTGTAAGGCCTTCTCCGCCTTGCTGTGGGAGCAAAAGGACTCTCAATTTGATTTAGTGCAATACCTAAAGGAGTCTTCAAGGAGTGGAAGTAGGTCTAGTTGTATTGAATCACTATAAAAATTGGTGTTCATCTATTCTTTAATTTTTACTGTATTTTTATTTTCTGCACTTTTATTTTTTTATCATCATACCAAATATATTAAATCAGTTTTCTTAATTTCCAAGAGAAATTTTAATTTTTAAATTACCAATTCAACCCCTCTCTTGGTTAGTCTTAGGATCATTGTAATAGGTCTAACAGCATAACTTTCAAGTGGTATCAAAGCCAATTTTATAAATTAAGTTTTAGATAACTTTTTGAAAATTGATTATGGCTACTTTTGGAAATAGTAACACTCCTCAAGGATATTTGATCACTAGACCACTGCTTTTTTATAACATTCTATTTGACTTTTAGAAAACTTGTAGGTTTACTTTTATAAAATCACTTGACTATCGCATGTGGATTTTAGTATAGGAAGGTTACACAAGACCCACTAGACTTGTTTATGGCCTTAGGACTAAAACACTGTTTAATGATTAGACTAGAGAGGAAAAAGAACAATCACAGTTAAACACAAATGTTTAAATAATTTTTTCTATGCACTAAAATTTGAGGACAATATGCGTGTTTCAACCTGTAAAACTAGAAAGAAATTTGGAATAGACTTTATATAATGTATGAAAGAACTAATGAGGTGAAATAATCTAGATTGAACATTCTATTACACCACTACGAACTATTTTACATGAAATTGAATGAATTAATCACTAACATGTATACTCATTTTATACAGATAGTCACCTCATTGCATACTTTAGTAGGGAAATAATAAATTCTGATGAAGTCAATAAAATTATTCATTGTTTACCTATTGCTTATGATGCAAAGATAACTTCCATAACTGAGTCAAAAGACCTAACTATTTATTCTATTGATGATCTGCTTGAATCATTGATTGCTTACAAGCAAGGAGTGACACAAAGATAGATTGATGTAGGTGACAAGAAGAAAGAGAAAAATATTACATTAAAAGTGGATGACTCGGAAAGTGATCAGTCACATCCTGAGGATGAAGATGATATTACACCCATGACAAGAAAATTCAAAAGTTTTCTAAGAAGAATGAAATAAAGATGTCAACTATGTAATAAGGAAAAGTTCCATAAGAATGCTAAAGTTTCAAAAGATGTTATTTTTTATGAATATAGGAAGCCTAAACATATTAAGACCGACAGCCATAATGTCAAAGTTAATCCTGGCAAGGATAATATTGAGGAGAAAACTAGTGTTAGAAAAGGCAAGAAAAGACTATAGAGAGCTTTCTAGGCCAACTCAACTTCAGACTCATCAGAAGCAGAAGCGGAAGAGGAAGTTACAACTTGTGCTTAAAAGAAGATAAAATTGATCACTTGAATTAAGAGGAGGCATGTGATTTATCCTAAGATGAGTCTTTGAAGTTTCTAAGAAAATACATACTACATATAGGAAACTCAAAAAATTGCATGCTAAAATGAATATAGAATTTTTAAACTTATAAAAAGAGCATGAAATTCTTATGAATGATCACACATCTATTGATAGCAACCACATGACATTGTTGGATGAATTTGATGATTTAAAACAAAAAGCATAAATTACTAAAATTATCTCATTCTTAACTTGAAAATGATTTTAAATTATTTATGGCTGAATCATATCAAAGATAACATGAGTTAAAAGTTGATAATTAAATTTTAAAAGGTGCAAAGTCATATCTTGTAGAAAAATTAAATGCAATTAAGGTAGGTAAGATACCTCCTTCTCTTAAACAATTTTATAATTCTGAATAGAAGTTTATAATTTCAAAACCTAGGAAAAAATATTATAACACACATAGATTGATAAATCCTTTTTCTGGAGTGAAATGTTTTTCATGTGGAATGATTGGGCATATTTCTCACACTTACATGATTCATGGTAGAACACATCTAGTGTGGAGACCTAAGATGCATAAATAACAGCATATGAAACATGTATCTAGATTATTATTGCTAAGAGGTAAACCCAAACTTGTTTGGATTCCCAAGTATAATGTTTGATCATTTTATAGAAATGCTCTCATACAAGCCCTCGTGAGAGCATTTGATACTTGTACACTAGATGTTGAAAGCATATGACTGGAGATACAACCTAATTCATATCACTAGAAGCTAGGAATGGAGAGAAAAGTGGTAGGTACATGTGTGATTAACATCATGAATAATTTAAATATTGAGAATGTATTGTTGGTCGAAGGCTTAAATCATAACTTGTTAAGTATTAGTCAGCTTTGTGATAAAGGTTATAATATAAAAATTTTTACTATAAACTACATTATAAACTAAAATGGAATTAACGTGTTGTATAAAAATATGGTAAATAATATATATATATATATATGCTTGATTTAAACTTTGTTAAATCTTATAATTATTTTTGTCTTAAAATAATCACTGATAAATCATGGTTATGGCATAAAAGACTTTGTCATACAAGCAAGAAAAATCTTAGAAAGATTTTCAAAAAAGAGTTGGTTGTGTTGCAAATCTACTTTCATGACTTATATTTTAATGATTGACAAACACTATTGATTCTCTTGGACTACCTGTTACTTCTAACTTTTCAGGAATCAAAGATCGAACGAACAAAGGAAGCCAATTCAAGATTGCGTAGGATAGGGTTGAGTCAGTCTATACTTTGCTTTTTCTCTTCTTGAGTCTATTTGTAATATTCAAAGAGACTGATGCTAAGTAACCCTACACACACACACACTTTAGAGACTTAGAATTTTTGTTTTTACTCACATCGGCCAGGATGATATTTGTATCGGCCTGGACGATCGAGTTTAAAATAGAGATTTTATTCTGGATTCTTAATTAAGGCAGACATCATTAATAGATCATTCTGGACGATAAGATCAAAATAGAAAGAAATTGCCACAAAAAATAATTAAGGTATTATGTATTTTTTGGTAATCGGCCAGGATGATCTTGGATCGGCCTAGACGATATTCACAATTATGCCTTAATTTATCAAAATATCATGGATGTAATTAAGGATGATTGATATGATCATATCATCCTGGAGAATCACAGGATCGGCCAGGATGATCTATTCAAAAACCTTAGTTACTTTTGGACGATAAATATCAGCCAGCACAAATTCAGGGCGATGTGTTAGACGATCGGGATCGGATAGCTTGAATTTAGGGTGATGCTCTGGATGATTTTCCTCTGATTTGAACTGATCGGCCTGAACGATCATGAGATCAACCTGGAAGATCAAGCCAATTTTCAATCATCCAGTTTGTATTCAAGGCGATGCTATGGCCGATCTCATGGGATTTGTACTGATCGGCCAGGACGATTTATATATCATCTTGGATGATAATGTCGATATCTTGCAATTAATGAGCTCCTTTGAAGCTCTTCTATTTAAGAGCTCTTGTTCAACATTTTTTAACATCTTTTGCTGCTTCCTTTTCCTAAGAAGACCTTGAGGAGAGAAAGAGAGAAAGAGAGAGAGAGGATCTTGTGAGGGGATTCACAAGGGTTGCTTCAAGGATCGCTCTGCTTCTTCTTCGTCTAGAGTTTCTCATCCGTGGAAGGGTCGATAGAGGTAAGGATTCAGCAACTGATAGTGGTTCTCTATCAGCTTCAGGCGAAAGCAAAAGGAGATAGGTTCTTTGCATTGCCGGGGTGGCAAAAAGAGGTTCTTTATAAAGGCTTCTACGCCTAGCTGTGGGGGCTAAAGGAGAGTCGTGATAGTAGTGCAATACTTGGAGGGAACCTTCGGGGAGTGGACGTAGGTCTAGTTGACTGAACCACTATAAATTTTTGTGTCTTGTTTCTTGCTTCTGCACTTTAATTTCCGTACTTATTTTTCTTGTGGTGTGATTTTGGTTTATATTATTTTACTTCTTTGTTGAAAGAATTTTTAAAATACCAATTCACCCCCCCTCTTGGTTAGCTTGGGCCAGTTCTATAGGGTTTAGCATCCCTAATGAACTTTCAAATGGTATTAGAGCTTCTTTCATAAAATAAGTTTTTAAAAGCTTTTTGAATCTAATTCATGGCTAACTTTTGGAATCGAAACACTACTGAAGGTTATTCAATTACACGACCTCCATTGTTTGACAACTTTCCTTTTGATTTATGGCAAACCCGCATGTCAGCATTTTTACAATCAACTGATTATCGCATGTGGATGCTTATCAGAGAAGGTTATTATCCACCTTCTCGTGAAATTAATGGTGTTAAAACTAAAGTTTCTTTTACTGAATGGACTTTTGATGAAAGAGATTTAGCCCAATTGAATGCAAAATGTTTGAACTGTTTTTTCTGTGCTTTAAAATCTAAGGATTACATGCGTGTTTCTACTTGTTCAACTGGTAAAGAGATTTGGGATAGGTTATGTATCACTTATGAAGGAACCAATGAAGTTAAACAATCTCGTTTGAATATTCTCTTGCATGACTACAAAATTTTTCGTATGAAACCATCTGAATATGTTTCTAACATGTATACTAGGTTTATTCAGATAGTTACTTCACTACATGCATTAGGAAGAGAACTTTCAAACTTTGAAAAAGTAAATAAGATTTTACGATCCTTGCCTTCCTCTTTTGATGAAAAAATTACTGCTATAACTGAATCTAAGGATTTGAACACGTATTTGATTGGCAACTTACTTGGCTCCCTCACTGCTACGAGCAAGGGGTGAATCAAAAAAATCTTGATACAGGTGAGAAAAAGAAAGAGAAAATGGTGGCACTAAAGGCACACAAATTTGACTCCGATTCTTCCGGGTCTAAGAGAAATAAAGTTGCCTTTATCTCAAGGCAATTCAGAAACTTTTTAAGTAAGAAGCAAAAGCATCATTGGAGAAAAGGTAAGGATAATAAATATTCTAAAGAATCTTCTGATGTTGTTTGTTATGAATGCAGGAAGCCTATACATGTGAAAGACGATTGTCCTACACTTCAAGATCACTCGAGCAAAGAAAAGGAAAAGGGTGAGGAGAAACCTAAGTTTAGGAAGGACAAGAAGAGAGTCCAAAAGGTGTTTTGACAAAATCTGGTATTGATTCCTCTAAGATTGAACCAGAGGAAGAGACAACAAACCTGTGCTTAATGGGCGAAGATCAACTTGAGCAAAGTGATGAGGAAGAGGTATGTAAACCAACCTATGATGAATTGTTTGAGATTTGTGATAAAATCCATGCATCATACAAAAAACTTAAGAAGACTCACGCTAACATATAATTGGAACATATAAATTTACAAAAAGAGTATGAAGTTATTCTTAAAGATCATTCAACGATTGATTCTAATCACATGGCACTTCTTGATGAATTTGAAGATTTGAACAAAAAGCACTCAGAATTAATTGATGAGAATGAAGCATTAAAAGTTTCACACACCTCTCTTCAATCTGATTTCTAGAAATCTAAAGAAAAAGAAAAAAAACTTAAGGGTTGAGAATGATGTTTTAAAAAATATAAACTTGAGGATTAAAAATGAATTGGATACACTTAAGAATACTTGGATGACGCCTACTCTTGATCAAAAGCCAAGACCTAGGAAGAGACATTATAACTCAAACCATTTAAGAAATCCTTTTCCTGGAGTTAGATATTTTTCTTGTGGCATGCTAGGAAACATCTCACACACTTGTACTGTTCACCGTAGTACACATTGGGTGTGGAGACCTAAGGTACATGATTCATAGCATACCACACCTGCATTGTATTTTACTTTTCCTAAGAAGGGACCGAAACTAGTTTGTGTTCCTAAATCTGATTGTTGTTGAGTTTTGCAGGTGTGCTCTCACCAAAGACCTCATGGGAGCATAGGATAATTGAACATATGGAGGCTCACAGCTCATAATTGCTTAAACTTGCTGCTTCAAAATTTCTTGAAATATTTTTTAATTAGTTTTTATGTTATTTTTTATTATGTGTTAGCCTTTTTTGTTGTTCTAGATTATTTTGTTTTTGCATTGCTTTTATGTTTGGTTTTCTATATGATTATTTTTTAAGCTTTTAGATTTTGGAGATTTAAAGCCATTGATTATCATATCTAAATCGATTAAAGGGAGAAACACCGTTGATGGTTTCCCTCCCTCTAACATCTTTTAGTGATATAATTTTCTTTTCTAGACAAAAGTCTATCTCATATTGACTACTGATTTTTGAAACTAAGATTCTTTTAGCTTACTACAATAATCTATCTTGTGCATAATATCCAAAGTTCTTATATATCTTTCAAGTTAATTGAAATCTTGTCATTGTATTTATCAAATGATTATGGTTTTGTTTTGTGGCTTATTCTTCCCTATGTTAGAGAGAGCTCCTATTCTCTAATATTTGGAGGATATACTCACAACTAAGGTTCTTTTTAGGTGTTTTTGTTAAAGAGAATTTAGCTTGAAAGAATTAAGAGGGAAAGTGGAATAGATGAAAATTTGAATTGAAAAATATATATATATATACACAATTGTGTATAAAAAATCAAGATGCTCAAAGAGCTAAATCAAAGATACAAGAGGCATAAAATGAGCCCACTGAATACAAGCTATTATCTCTTTTCTGAACTCTTAAAACTTATAGAACTCATTGGTTATTTAATGCTTTCGAAGGCTTGATTTCAAATTATATGATTGAGACAAATTACTTTGTTATATTATTTATAAGATATTTTCTTTATAACCAAGTTTTGATTGGATCTTCTTTTTACCTAGTAAAGTTTTTCTGAGTTAGACCTTTTATTTTAAAAAGACGATTATTCCCCTGAAAGAAGTCCGAGCTAGGGATTAACAAGATCGGATATTCTACCTTTTTTAGATTTTGACTTGTTAACTCTTTGATCTTTTGAAACTCTAAAATTTACTTTTTTTCAGAAATTTTTTATATGGATATTTTGCTAAAAAAAAACTAAAAACAAGAAAATTTTTCTGTTATTTCATTTATCTTTTTCTTTCTAGTTTTTTTAGCCTTTTTATTATTATTTCTAGCTTTGTATTATGAGTCATTTATTTTTTAGGGCTTTGATCATCAACATCTTTTCCTTGGATTCAAATTTCTTATCACATCGTCCTGGACGATAGGACAAATTCTCTTCAAAATTCCATATGCTGAACCTTTTCTGAGCTTTTGTAACTCATCATCCCGGATGATCCTGTATCGTCCTGGACAATATGATCGAACTCAATTATAATCTCTTTTGATCGCCTTGGCCGATAACATTTTCATCCTGGCCGATGCATTTATGGTCATTGTCCTGGTTGATATACTAGGTCGTCCTGGACAATCCACGTGTCAGCACGTTTAAATTCTTAAAATCGTCCCTGGACGATCCATTATTAGATAATCGTTCTGGCCGATTCACTGTTCTTTCTGGACGATACAAGTGGCACAGATTTAAAATGTTTTAAGTTCAGCCGGTACAATCAATTATTGAGCATCATCCTGGATGATACACCTAATCGGCATGGACGATCTGCTTTTTTCAATGGTCGTCCAGCTTGACTCCTTGGGATGATCGCTTGTGTCGAATCGTCCAGGCCGATATCTGATCGGCCCGACCGATCGGACCGCCTTTTTGACCAATCAGCCTGTACGTAATTATTATACCATATTGTCCTGGATGATTCTGCGATCGGCCTGGATGAAATGTCCATTTTCTTTAAATACAGGCCATTCCAGTCGTGTTTTTCACCTCACACCTCTTCTTCTCTTATGTTTTCTTGCTAATTTCTTACTATGGCTGGTGGGAAATGAGTTTGACAGGCTTCTGGAAGTTCCTCGAGGGCCACTCTGTACCCTCGATTTAGGGAGGCAGAGGATCAAGTAGCTTACAGTCGCCACAAAAATGTGGCATCACTCTTTCCAGAACAATCAATCTTACCCACCTTTCATATCCGGTAATGGATCTCTTTGGTCACACTTCTCTCTGTTTCATTCTTACCCTCACTATCCCTTTTTCTTCAAAACTTATGTTAGAATTTTATGGAAATCTTCGCATAAATTCTACTTTTACAGCCCTGACCTCCTATGTGAATCGACGCCCGGTCAAGATCACGTATCAGGACTGTACTGAACTTTTACAGCTATCCACCACCAGGGATAAGCTGCACATAATCATTTCAGATCTTGATTTTGACTGGTCCATGGAAAACCATTTTCTTCTCCAAACCAACACACCCTTTCATGTTGGAGAGACTAGCTCTTTAGTCAAAGATGCTAGGACAATTCAGCATGTCCTTCGCACCTCCATTATTCCAAATGCCGGGGACCAAATCCACATTACTTCTTTGCATTCTTTGACTAACTTTTTTGTTATGGCCCGGAGAGAATTTAATGCCACTGATCGAATCTTTTGATACATTGATCATCTAACAACTATTCGCAATCCAGGCCATAGGAGGAAACCCAACCTTGCTTTAGGATATCTCATAGCCTATGTCCTAAAAACTAAATACAATCTTCAATATCCTTGTCAACAAGACCTTCAGGCACCTCACTACTCTAACAGCTCTTTCCAAATCCTTCATAGTACTCGTCTCCACCCAGGCGATGGGGAAGGTCGGGGGGCTGAGGAGGAGGAGGCTCCTGCTCGCGCTCCCGCTCCCATTCCTGATCCTGCTCCTCTCCACGTGCACTCACCGTTTGATCAATTAATAGAGAGGTTTGATTGTTGGGAAACCTGTTTTGATGCTTACGTTGCTGCACAGAAGCAACAACATTCTGAGGACATTGCCCGCTACGAGCAGCACCACACAGAGGACTTAGCCCGTTTTGATAGCTACATTACTCACCAGTAGCAGCAGCATGACCAGGACATCACCTGGTTTAATGCTCAGTTTACTACGCTAGCTGGCTCCTTTCAGCAGCCACCTCCATCACCTCCATCTGATGATCATGATCCCTCGTTTTTCTAGTTTTTGTTTTATGTTTTATGTTTTCTATAGTTTGTCTTGTAGTTTATTTTAGTTTCTGTTGTGTTGTTTCCTTTTTCTTTATGTGTGTCTAGGACCCTCTTTTTGTGATGACAAAAGGGGGAGTAGGATGTGGTAGGAAGAGTTGATGCTTGTAACTTTGAAATTTTAATGAACAGTTGTTTTTACTAAGATTTTCCTACTTGTGTTTTCCATCATCAAAAAGGGGGAGATTATTGCTAATCTATTTTCATGACTTATGTTTTGATTATTGACAAACATTATTGATTCTCTTGGATTGCCTATTACTTCTAACTTTTCAGGAATCAAAGATCAGACGAACAAACGAAGCCAGTTCAAGATTGCATAGGATAGGGTTGAGTCAGTCTGTACTTTGCTTTTTCTCTTCTTAAGTCTATTTGTAATGTTCAAAGAGACTGATGCTAAGTAACCCTACACACACACACTTGAGAGACTTAGAATTTCT
>NW_021319934.1:435377-475310 GCF_001605985.2 Dendrobium catenatum | reverse complement strand
TATATATATATATATATATAACCAAGGGTCTACATGAAAAGAAAATTAGTGGCCATGCTCTTCCTTAAATAAGCTTGGATTTATACTCCTATAGTGATGCAAGTATTTCATAAATGAAATGAGATTTTCATGTTTCTAATCTCTCTTCTCCTCTCAGCTTGAATTAATCCTCTAATATGGACTTAAAGGAGAAAAAATTTCCTAAGGAAGGAGATTCTCTTCTTTTGTTCTTTATTTTTTAAGGAGAACATCTCATTTTCTTTTTTAGACTTTAACATTTTATACAATTATATTTATATTTTATATTTTTTAAAATATAAAAAATATAGAATTTTTACGACTTGTAGGGTTAGTTCAAAAGTAGATTATATATCATAAAACACATCACATTACACATTTCATATTAGTACAAAGCACTTGTTTATTTCTGAGCAACCTATAGAGCTTGACATAATTTTTTACTTTAAAGGGGGGCCTAAGCATTTATAAGCACATAAAAAAATTTATTAATATAATATTTAATATTATTTTTCCTTCTTTATTATTATAGCCTGTAATAAGCATAGAAACATGCATATGCTAGATTAATAATAAGCAGTTATGATAGTTCTAACTTACAAAATCTAACCATTCATCACATAATCATCACAAAAGAAACACATGCATACTCAATCACAATTATATCACACATCCACTAACATCACTCAATAATCCATATGTGTAAGTAAACATCCTATAAAATACATCACTTCAAGAAAAACAACATCTTAGCAAAAAATTAGATTTGATTACGCTTATGATAGGCTTTTTTTTATTAGCTTTGCAAATATTGTAAAGCTACGTGATTTTCTACATATTATCACTACAAAAAGAACATAAATACTAAACTCTATCAAGCTCATTTCAAGCATTAACTAGGATCCTTATCTCCTTAAGGTCCCATACTTTTAACCACCATATGTCTATGTTATGGCAGGGCTACATTTTAAAATATCTAATTATTCTTCTATTCCTCTATCGAAGCTCAGATCACACTAGTTTTTTAATTTATGTATATCCTTTAGATAAATCAATTGAAGCTTGAAAAAATTAGTTGCAACATTAATAGTTTAAATATTAAAACTACTCTAAGTAATGCAAGCCTTTTAAATAATCATTTATTCAAAGGAAAGGTTAAGCTACACATGGAGATAATGTTACACATAACAAACTTTTTATTTTGCATAATAAATAACAAGTTACAAACTTAAAATATAAGATAAATTATGTAAAATAAGGTTTAGGAATGACCCAGAATTAAGATACAACCCCTTTCCACTTCTCTAATTTGATCCACACCAGTACAACAATCCACATATAAATACACAATCTATTCCCTCTCAAGAGCAATCCCTCACCCTTGCACTCAAACAAAAAGACTCCACAATGTGTCAACCTCTTCGTATAATGACTAAGGCTACTATTTATTCTTTCAAAATAAATAAACTAGCACCGCAGAATTAGCTTGGTGGCACTACGGCACTGTTGAGCAAGTGTATCGGTTCACCATTCTCGCTTCAGTTCACTAGCTCAACTATCTACTACATAGCATTAGGTGATTTGGCATTATAGTGTTAACTCTTTGTGGCATT
Organism: Dendrobium catenatum; assembly: GCF_001605985.2. Taxonomy (NCBI): domain Eukaryota; kingdom Viridiplantae; phylum Streptophyta; class Magnoliopsida; order Asparagales; family Orchidaceae; genus Dendrobium; species Dendrobium catenatum. The sequence goes on along the minus strand of NW_021319934.1, from coordinate 473,679 downwards.
GCGACACTAATGGATAATGCCTTGGTGTTAAGCTCTCTAGCCAATATCAAAGAGCTCTTTACAAAAGTGCTAAAGGGGTAGCACTATGGTGCTGATATGATTTATCATTATGGAGCTATTTTTATGGTACTGTAGTGCTGGTTCAATTTTCCTTATTTTTTCAAAAATTTTGCTACATAAAAATTAAGAGCTAGAAGCAAAATATATCATAATATAGGTAACTTAGAATTAAAATTTTTATATTATCACCTAATTATTACAGACTAAGGAGTTAACTTCATATTCAAGTTTTAATTAATCATAAATTTATTGAAATTTTAAAGTTTTAATGGTGAATTTATATTTTAATTGTAAACAAAGTGTTGATAAATAAACTTAAATTATAATAGGTTTATTACTTAACAAGTTCTTATCCTAAAAAGAATGTAAATGTTACATCACTAAAGGGATAAAACAATTACATATGATTAAGGTTTTATGCAATTTATACATTTTATTACTTTTAAGAGGCATAAAAAATTATTATTGATGTCTATGGATGTTTTAAAGTGCATTTTTAATAAGTTTAAAATTTAATTGAAATAAATTACCTAGTTGGCATGCATCACATAGGCAGTCCTTAGAGCAATTTAATTTAGGTATGCCTCTAACTAGATCTTTTTGGGTTATCTTTCTTAGTATTTTCACTCTTGCATGACATAGTCTCCTATGCCATAACAAGGATTGATCATCAATAGTTTTATAACATAAAATATTTGAATATTCAACACTTTTTAAATCAATCATATAAACATTATTAATCCTTTTACCTTCTAAAATGATTTTACCATTTAAGCTAATCATATATTTAGTGGACATAAACATAATATATAATTGTGGGCTCCAAAAATTCGGCCCCGGCCTCCGCTCGCTTTTCTTTTATTCGGCGAGGGAGTTTTAACGAAATAAGTTCCGATGTAAATTTTGGAAGGCAGACGGGTTTGTAGATAAGACACTATCCAGAGATTTCGCCCTCATTTTGCGAGGACTTTATGATCTGAGTTATGGTTTCCTATAGGCGCAATCCCCTATAGTTAATTACCCCTCCCGATCACGAGAGAGAACTTTCGATTAATGCTAGTCATCAATCAGATTCGTATAGAGATACGTGCATCTGGCATATAATAGCAGCATAGATTTGGATTTGGAATTTTGAAGATTTAGATTAGAAAATTTGATGGTTTTGGAAGGTTTGATATTTAAAATAGAAATTTCACCATCTTGCACTTAAAGCGGATGGTGGGGGAATGGATGATAGACCCAACCTGACAGAAGGATCCTTGTCAGCAGCCATGGGTTGCTTAGTCCAAGGAGACCTTGTAGAACTGGGATGGGTATTTGCCTAAGGGGATAAACTTAAATCCACCTTAGCTAACATAGGGCTTTGTACCCTATCAATTATATCCTATTGATTCATATCTCAAGGATTTGATGCCAATAAGGAACGTAACTACGCTGGCCATAACCGGTATTTCGTGGTGCCATTTGGAGGCAAAACCACTCGGTACAAAGGGCCCCGGGTCATAACCGTTTATCCTACAGTACCATTTGGCGGCAGACCGCCGGTCAGAAAACACGTACCATGTCCTTATCGGCAGGAGACTGTTTGAGAATGGATCCTAGTAATGTTTTTGACTAGGCATTTGCCTCTTTGTGAGCTGAAGTAGTTTTAAATTTATCCAGCTCGGCAAACGGTTGCGGAGGGTGGATGGATTTTTCTTTAAGTGTTGAGATGGATAGTTTCATTTTAAATATTTTGGGTTTTTGGAATTTTTGTGGAGTTTTTTTGGGTTTTTTGGATATTTGGAACGACATTGGAAATTATTTGGAATGGACCCCTCCGGTTGAGATAAACATTCAACACGGCCATCATCGGGGTGTTCAGGGTCATTTCTCTATGTTGATTGAATCTTGTCGACTCTATCAAATTATCAATAGAGGATCGAATTTCGTATGTTTTATGCCCTTATTAGTGAATTCGTATTGTTATAGACCTTTGAAGTCCTAATATGAATGTATTAAAACAAATATACCGGTCACCATCACCGTATACTTGTTTGATTGTTCGAACCCTGTCGATTTCTATTGACCCGTATAGAAGGATCGGGTTCGAACTTGAATTCACTTATTGACCCGCACAGATTCTCTAGACGTCACGTGTGTTCCAATAACACGCTCGCCGGGGCCCATGCAGGTGTTTGGGGGGCATTTTATGATTATTCATCAGACTTTGTCGACTCCTATTTATTTACTTAGAATGATAGGGTCCATATTTAATAACCCGCGCAGCATCCCTAGATGTCACGTGTGTACCAATAACACGCTCGTTGGGGCCCATGCGGGTTCTTTGATTGCTTTTACCCCCTTTTAGTGTACCTATGTGTATACAAACTATGGTGCACGTGTAGGGGTATTTTGAAATATTTGTGAACGCCTTCTATTTGCTTGCATAAAAGTTGCGAATCCTGTGGAGTGGCGTAGCAACTTCTGAATTGGGTTATTCGCTACTTCGTATAGGTAGACTGTCGTGCACTACTTGCCTTTTGCAGATAGATTATAGTGCACCAACTAATCTCCTGCTTTAGATCGTAGGAGCTTGCACTTGTCATATTCTTCATATATTTTCTGGTAGTCTTTGATCATTTCAGTACATTCGCCACTGGTGCATGTAGGTATGTAGATGTATTTATTTACATATTGAAATTGACTTCAGGATACTGCATTTACTGAAGTCTTTCTACATCTACCCATAAGTGGCATGTTATACATACATCCGTATTCGTAGAAAGATTTTATGTATTGCAGATCTTTGATAGTCATTCATGGATAATTTGTATTGTCTTGTACCATTTGCATTCCTTCATGCTTATCTCATAGTACCTTTCTCTTTCATGGTTTCTGCAAGTGGAGATAGTAGGGATTATTGTATCTCCCCACATGGTTGTCGTGGAGATTATAATCAGCTTTAGTCTTCTTATTCTAATGTGTTCATTTGCCAACCACAGGGTATCGTCATCTTTGCTGCACATATTATGTATTCATTTGTGAACATTGTGTTGTACTCATGAAGAGATTTTGTAGTAGCTTGTAGGAGGGTAATGTACTTGCTTGAATGATGAGTACATATGTGATAACCCCTCAATATTGTCTATATATGGTTTGCAACATTTATCTATATTATGATCAAACTATACATGCCCATCTTGATCATTTCTTAGAAATAAATTAATGTTGCAAACCTGTTATCAAGCTACAAGGAATTCAAGCCATGACTTTATGACCAAATCATATCCTCCACAATCTTCTCATTATTTGCAAATAAGTTACACTTGCAAGTTCTTGTCCTTCAAATGTGATTTATAACGAAGTGTAAGGCATTTGATATTATCATCAATATTTTTATTCCAATCCATATGACTCTTTCAAATCAAGTATAGTCATCCAAAAACATCATGCTAAGGTTTATGATTAATTTGTGCATCAATCCTTATTTGCTTGCATGATATTTATTTAGATGAGCTTAAATGACCAAAGTAGCTATCACAATATTCAATTGAAAGTTCTTGTATTGTTGCTTACAAGCATTTCATTTGATCCTTATTTGAATAATTATGATTGCAATTATCATTTTATGCTTGTTCTAAGGTCATCACATGATGGCTTTATGATCAAAACATACCTCCAAAATTTTTGTGCTCCTTATAAACAAGTTACATTCCTCATTTCCTTGCTCTAAAAAATTCATTGTAATTTACATGATGAATGTAGCTTATTCATCAATATCTTCATTTTGATTGCAATAATCCTTGCAACTCAATTGTCATTTCCATGCCGAAGTTTGCAAATCATTTATGTATAACTCTCTTCTTGTAGGCAAGTTATACTCCTTGCCTCTACATGTTGTTTGCAACATGCATGATGATTTGTAGATAGCTTATCACAAATTTTGTAATTCAATGAACTTTGCTCAATGATGAATCAAATCCCATGTTATGAGTCAATTAGGTTGACCCAAAAACTCATACCATGGCAATATAATCAAATCATTAACTCTTACAATCTTCTTTCACTTTGCTTGTTAAGATTTGCATTCAAATGAAATGATGATTCTTTAATAGCCCATTGAATCAATTATGAACATGTAATTGCATTCTATATTTATTTCATGTTAATGATTATTTGCAAGTTCATTGTTATTATTTTGCTTGAGTCCAAATCAAGCTTCAATTTTTTTTTTTTTTAAATTACTTTGAATTTATTTAAGTCCATTTAGTTGAAGTCCGAGTGCAAGTTCGAGTTCAAGTCCCAGTCTGAGTTCAAGTTCAATTCAGGCTTAAGATGAGCCTATTCCCTTCATTCGAGTCCCCTGTAGTCCTTGCAAGTGCAATTTAATGTCCAAATTATTCAAATTATGATTGAATTTGAGTTCACTTAAGTCCAAATATAGCATTATATTCACCCGAAATTTCGGCAGCCTTCCGGCGTCTCCCTTGTTTAGGGGAAAACTATGAAAAACTGGGTCTTTCCCACCACGCTAAGAAAAGCGTGTATGGTAGGTTCCCCCTTTCGAGGACATCGCGGCCGTGTATTTTTTTGATCCCCGACCACGCTAAGAAAAGCGTGTATGGGCATTTTGAAAATATTTTAAAAGAAAAGCAGTTATTTCCCCGCAAGCGGATACTTACAGGTATCCCCACTTTATCGTACGCATCGCACCGAGCTCCTATCCCACCACGCTAATAAAAGCGTGTATAGGCGAGGTTTCCAAGGCGATACGAACTTCAAAGAAGGAATTTTAGGTGATTACCCGCTTCGTCGCAAGCGTCGGGACGCACATCCTCCCACCACGCTAAGAAAAGCGTGTATAGGTGGTCGTTTTATCTCGCCGCATGCATCGAAACGAGTTCTCTAAAATTTTGCAAAATTCTTTTTTTTTAAAGCTCTTTTTCTCTCTTTTTTGTATTTTCTTCTTTTTTTTTTGGACAACAACAACAATAATAAAGCTAATAATAATAATTTATAGTGCTAGCTAATAATAACAGTTGATATGAATGGAGAAAAGAAGAAAATGAAGTTGCAGTTTGGGGTGTAGTTGGATAGTTGGCTTAGGAAAAATTTAATGGTTTGGTGAAGAAAGAGGTGGGCTGAATATAAGTTGTGGGCTGAATTTTATAAGCTTGCTATTGTATAGTGGAGTGTGAGGGAGTTCAATCTAGTGAGCAGGTATTACATTTTCTACAGGGCCAGTACTATGGAGCAAACTTCTAAGTTCTTCAGTAAACTCAGATGGTCCTGGATGTAGAATTTCATGTCGTCTCTCTGCAGGTTCCAATGCTTGCCGGCATTTCTACTAGGATTGTATTGGAGCTCATTGGAATTCCTAAACCATACAATTCAGTAAAATGTTTAATGAGGATATTCAGCCTTGATGATGCTTTCATCAATATTACCCTTCATTAGAAGCTTCCCTCCATCATAAAAACCATCACCACAATTATCAACAAGCAATCTGATCTCAATCAAAGTAGTCTACATATCTCTTAACAGCTTTGGCAGCAAAGAATACTTGACAAATTCACCATTAGGAGCAGCCTTCAGGATCTAGGAGAGGCAACACCAGATGTTGAGGCACCTTCATTCAAAGTTGTTGAACCTTGTATAGAAACCTCCATAAATTCTTCCATCAAAAGCTCAAATCCTCCATTTGTTTTTTTCCTTTTCAGCCTTCATCTTCTCTTTCTTCAACTCGATCTTCCATCAGCTCCTCCGATGAAACCACCCAATTTATGATGGTGAACTCGCTTCTTTCTAAGTTGATCTCACAACGCCTTAACTTTTTCTTTTGCAATGAAGCATATACCATGCTCATATACAGAACAAGCATGGGAAGTCGTCCTCCCTTCGGTTCTCCTAACCTGCTTCAGCATTTGGTAGAAGAATACAGGAAAGCTCTTCAACAGACGTCGATGAGTACCAAGCTCTATGTTGTCATTCAGCCAATACTAGTATACACAGGCTTGATTGAGCAGCTTCAACATTTCTTCGAGCTTGAGGATATGACATCATCCGTTAATCTTCAAGAAGCATTTGATGTGATTGGAGTTGCTCGTGTGAAGCTGTTTGGAGGAGGCATGAAGACCCGAGGCTATGGGAAACAACAGCAAGTTGTGGAGTTGTATGCATATGTAGGCGTGGAATTGAGTAGAGTAGTTTGGCTGGGTTGGGAGCTTGGGGAGGAATGACAAGCAAGGGATCAGCAAGCTAATTGGAGTTATTAAAATGCCCTTTTTGAGAAGTAGATCCATCATCCATGAGACAATGGGGTAGCTGTAGCTTCTTCGAGAAAGCAGGAGTGGTAGAGCTCTGGATTGGAACGTGAGGGATTTCATGTGGTTGGAGTTTGGTGCAGGCAAGGGAGATTGGAATCTTAGTGAGGTTCAGCGGCTTGACATGGAAGATAGAGTTCGGCATCAGTTCGGATGCAGAAAGAGTGGAGGCCGTGGGATGCTTGAGGAAGCTGATCAGGACTAGGAGCAAGGGAACTCTCAGCTGCATGATCAGGAGAAGAGTTGAGGTTTGAGCGGATTTCAGGTGAGGGCTTCTGTGAATTTTCCTGGTAGGAGGATTGCTCTGTGTAGATAAAAAAAAAATAAGCATTTCCTTCTCTTCAATTTTAATGAAGAAGCAAGACGTCCATTGAAACGAGAGTCACGGGATTTCCGGGATTTTGGACAGAGCAAATACAGAGATACGAGGTTTGAGGTAAATGCATTAATTTTGATTTGAGTTTGCATTTGACATGCTGTTTTTGGGTTGAATCCATGGATAATCCTAATGATGGCTTACCATTATTAGCAATATCATTAATTTGGGGCATCCAGCAATGCATCAATCAACCAAAATGGCATCGATTCGTGTGCTTTCTCGATTTGCGTATGTTGTCTCATTCGACGTACCAATTTTGTCGAATATCGAAATTAGACAAATTGGTAGTGCATTAAGGGTATTTATGATATCATGGTCGCAATGACGCAGTCCGTTTCGCGATCAGACATCGTTTGGGTGGCGACGAGGCTTAATTCCCTTGAAATGCTCGTTGTCTCGATTTGCGTGCAAAATCTTATTCGAACAAATTGGCAACGCATTCATAGTATTGACGGTATTTCGGACCCAATGACGCAGTCTGTTTTGCGATCGAACATTGTTTGATCATCGTCGAGGTTAATCTCCCTCGAAATGCATGCCTTCACATCATATTTGAATCACCTTTGAAATTTACGACGCTACCTTAAATGATCCAATGTGATCAAATAAAATGTAGACTGTTAATGCCGACGACGTTCCAGATGCAATGGCACTATCCGTTTGTTGATCCTATGTCGTCTGAGCGTCTTTGAAGCCTCGTTTCCATCGTAACGCAGGCCTTTATAACATATTCGCATCCCCTAGAAATTCACCACCATCTCGGATAATCCAAATTTATTAAATAAAATCTATATTCTGAATGTTGACGACGCTCCGGACGCAATGACATAGTCCGTTCGTCGATCTGACATCATTTGATCATCATCGCTCTTTAATTTCGGGTGTCGATCCTCTCTTTTGACTGATCTCGTTCGATTCAATTGCGAGGGGCCTCGACCTAGCAGAATTCGACATCCTGATAACAATGATGCCATCCGTTTGGCAATTAGAGGTAGTTTGATCCTTCAAATGACACGTGGCGCCAAGGCGCGTATCGCTTTACTCACCAGTTTGGTCCTTTCGCACGTGGTTTGAGGTATAGGGGTCAACAATAATCCTTTATCACATAATTGGGTAATACTAAGCAGGTTGTATTTTAGTCCATCTACTAGTAAGATATTTTAAATGATAAATTTTTTTTAGTTTCTAATCATACTTGAACCTACCACTTTTTTTGGTGGTGTTGTCTCCCAATGTTAACTTGCCTCTTGTCCTAGCCTTCAAAGTGTTGAATTGATTCATATCTCCAATCATGTGTCATGAGCATTTGCTGCCTAGGTATCACTAGGACTTTTATGAGAGCACCACTAAAAGTCATTCAAGGGTTAGTTTTAGGAACCTAAGTGATTTTGGTATCTAGATTATGCTTCAATAAACGAGGTGCATGCATGTTATACTGTGATGCAAAATATTTTAGCCTCTGCACTAGATGTATTCTATAATGTAATATGCACGCATGGGCTATGCGATCTATCATGGCACAAGAATAACACCTAACCCCAGGTAAAGGAAATTAAGAAACATTGAATGATGGGAGCGAGGAGTTCACTTACTTCGTTTTGGTTGTCGGTGACCTTTGCTTGAGCTATTTTGGGTTGAAGATGGCCGGTAAGGGAGGCAGACAGTGTTCTCCACAATTTGATGGGAGTAGCGATGGTAGGAAGGCTACTAGGAAAGGGAACTGTTGGAATATATTAGAAGGAATGGATTTTGAAGCTTGTGAGCAGGTTATTAATGATTCCCTTTTAGTTGATTCAGAGCATTCTGATGTTGATGCTTCTTCTATGGATCTCGAACAACCTTCCTTGGATGACATTCTTATGTGTGAACCTGTGTTGAAGCCCGACCAAAACATGTCTGATTGCTGTCAATAGGTGGGTTTTCCAAACAATCCATGTATAGATGTCATGGCTGGTCTTGATGTGCCAGAATGTAATATTAATGCTAATTTATATTATGTTAAGAGTTTGGATGGTAGATTGGATTCCAATAGGGTTAACTCCGGCATTACTGCAGCTCAAGATCTTCTAGTTCTAGAAAATTGCTCTCCAACTATTTGTGTTAATGCTTCACAGCCCACTTCACTTTCCTTGGGAGTAGTTGGTGCAAAATCTCAACCCCATTCTCACAAATTAGATTTCCAAAATAGTCTAGGGTGTTTGGTGACCATAACCCAGCTCATTTTGCTTCGAGGAAGCCCTCATATACTCCATTAGACAAGATTATCAAACAAGAGGTGCTTAATGAGGATGGTATTTCATTGAGCCTTAACTTGGATACGGTTCAAGAAATATAGCTAAATTGGAACGTGCCCTAGTTGGGAAACGTCTAGGCAAGCAGATCTCTTTTGCTTGGCTCAAAGGTGAACTATCAAGGCGATGGTCTCATGTTGGGGAGTTTCATTTAATCACCATTACTAAAAATTGCTTTATTTGTATTTTTCAAAGCCCTCAAGCTCATAATGTCATCCTTAGGGGTGGTCCATGGATTGTGGTAGGAAGCATTATATGTCTTGATCGGTGGTCATCTTCCTTTTCTCTTGAGGACATGAAGGGATTTGCCTCACCAATTTGGGTCCGATTTCCTCAGCTTTCCCTGATGTATTGGGATCCTTCCAATATTTTCCGTATGGCTACTATGATTGGAGAACCTCTTTGGATGGATGAACATTCAACCTCTTGGGGTCAAAAATATTTTGTTAGAGTGTGTGTCCGCATTGATCTTACTCATAAACTCTCCCCAAACTTTTGGATTAAAGGCATAAATGGAAGGTTTTTTCAAAGAATTGAGTATGAGAGCACTTCACAACTTTGTTTTCATTATGAAATTATTGGCCATAAAGTGGAATCCTGCCCTTTTAACAAGCAGCAGTGTGTTGACAACACTATTCAACCTTCAGTTATGGAGAATCCAACTATTCCAATACATATTAAGCAGTTCAATCCTTCATCTTCCCAACCTTATGATCATTTGGGAACTTGGAATGTTGTCACTAGAAAGAGAATGCATAAGAAGAAAGGTGATCTTCCCGCCAACCCTTCTAAAGGCTAGGAAATAAGATGCCCCTTTCTAACATCAGCTGATTCCATCCCAAAGCCGATTGTTTTTACTACTCAAAAACTCAACAGCAGGATATCGCCAACAATAATCTAAACCTCTCCAACCAAAGACCTAGAGTCCTTTAGAAATAATTAAAACTGCTAGATATTATCATTATTGTCCCTCGAATGAGAAAAAAAAAGCAACTAATGAGATCTTTTTTTCTTTTTTTTTTTTTTTTGAGAAGATGCATATAGTATTAAAAGAAAAAAAAAAGAAGCTATTACAAACTAGAATAGAAACTACTAGGCAATCCTTTTGAAATAAAGCAAAAGGAATCCTTATTAAAAATCAATTTATGCATAATGAAAATATTAGAAAAATAGGAAATGTCATAATGAAAATAAGACCCTCTACTTATCATTTTAAACCAATTGGTGTGGAGGGGATACCAATGATAAAACAACCAAAATGGTTGATTAGTACCTCGTAATTCCCAATTAAGTAAAAAAAATAAGAGATAGAATGATGCTTAATTTCCATTATTCTTGGTCTTTTTTTCAAATACCAGCCTATGCTTAAAATAAATCTAGAAAAACTAAGATTGCTAAACAAAGAAAATGAAATGAAATGGAAGCAAGAGTCTTCCGCTAAAAAATTAACTCGGATCTACACAGCTCCACAAGTTTTGTCATTCACAAACTTCGTCACCTTCACCCAATCCATAAAACAACCTTGAACTCCGTCTTCAATAATTATAAGCATTTCATGACATAAGTGGTGAAGTGGCTCCAACACTTTCACCAAGAATACCCAATTTCCTTTATGTAAGGCTCCCTTTAATAAGACCAAACAAATTCAATTCTTTATTAAACTTTTTCTTATGATGCACCAATTTGGATGGTAGTTAGAATTTTCCATCTTCAATCAAGGCTTTTCTACTCTTCGCATTATAAATCTTGGACAAAGGAGTAGTTGCAACCTGCTTTACACTTTCAGGATCTTGAACACTTACTAAAATGTCCGAAACTCATTCACTACTTGTTTTGATATCCAAATCGGCCTCTACATCAATACAGCCTTCTTTATCCTTCACATTCTCCTTACAAGCCAAATGAGGAACCGAAACAAATTCTTCATATTCTGAAGTTGGAACACTTCTTACTATGCTTTCAACAACCTCTTCACTGAAATCATTTTTAGTATTTTCTTTAACAAATTTTTCCTTACTTCCATCCGGTTTTGATAAATCAATATCCTTGTCTCTATCAAGCTCTTCTTGATGAGTAGTATTTGCATCTGAAAGTTTATTAGGGATGTTAAGTCATTATGAACTAGTCCTAAAGCTAACCAAGAGAGGGTGAATTGATATTTAAAAATTTCTCTAAATAAAATCACAAACACAACCAAACAATCACCACATAAATTAAAGTACGAAAATTAAATGTGGAAAGTTAATAAGAAAGAACACATTAAATTTTATAGTGGTTCAGTCAACTTGACCTACGTCCACTCCCCGGAGCCTCTCCTCCAGGTATTGCACTAAACTCAGTGTATCTCCTTTTGCCCCCCATAGTAAGGAGGAGAAGCCCGTACAAAAACTCCTTTCCACCAACCCTGGTGAGGAAGAGAATCCAATGCCTTTTGCTTCCTCCTGAATCTGGTAGAGAACCCAACTTCTTTTTCTTCATCCTAAAGAAGGCAGAGAACCCAACTCTTTTTACTTCCTCTTGAAGCAGGTAGAGAACCTTGATCAGTTGTTCAAGTAGACCTCTCTCAAACCTCCAAGTAACCAGGGACGACGACCAAAGAAGATGACTCGGATCCTTACTTAGAGCAACCTTTGTGAACCACTCACAAACTGCCCCTCACAAGATCCTCTCTCTATCTCCCTTGCTCCCTCTCTCCTCTTGGCTCTCTCAGGTCAAGAGAGAAGCAAAATATCTCCTCTTGAGAAAATAAGAGATATTTTAAACAAGGGCTCAAAATTTTCCCTTATTTGCAACTAATCGTCAAATATCATCCAGGACGATCGACCAATTATCCCGTACGATCAGTTCAAATTTAGCTCAATCAACAAGGATGATTTGGGAGAGTCTGGCTGATTAGAAGGTTCCTTTATTAGATTGTTCAGGATGATAATATATCATTCTATATGATTAGTTCAATTCATCGAATATTGTCTAGACCATCGCCCTGGATAGATGTCTGGACAATAAAAAAGTAACTTGATCGTCCGAGCCGATTAGTACAAAATATCATATATTGTCCAGAACATCGCCCTGGATGGATGTATGATCGATGAAAAATTAACTAGATCGTCCAGACCGATCTCACGATTGTCCGGGATGATTAGAACAAAACATCACATATCATCTAGAACATTGGCCTTGATGGAGCCAAGTCGATTGATCATCAAGGAAGAACTAAGGTTAGTTTAATTAATCGTCCAAGATGATATGATCGAGCAATCAAACCTTAATTATTTTCCTTAATTACTAAACTAATTTAGGCATAATTGTAGTGCATCGTACAAGATGATGTCCAAAAATAAAAGATGCCTAAAAGGTTATGACGGCTGATTCTTTCTAATTTGATCATATCTTCTCGGATAATGATAATATCATCCAGGATGATTCGCTTAATTATGGTTGGCTTAACCAGGATTCCCTAATTAGGGTTTCTATTTTTAACTGATTGTCTAGGATGATTTTGGATCACCCCAGATGATGTGATCAAAAATATAAAACAATAAAAATAGACAAAAAATTTCCATGAGCATGTGTGTTCTAAGCTGACTTGATTTGCACTCGATCTTTTGGACCTAAAATGTTAGTAGGCAAGGCAGTCATAAAAAAGTTTGTTATCATCAAAATTATATTCTCTGAAATCAGATTCGCAACAGCATCCATTCCTTTTTCCACAACAAAGTTTTCAGCATTTGGATCAATCTCTCCATCTTCTAATTGAACTGGAACTCCATCAACAATAATTGATTCTTTGGACAAATCTGAATCGGGATTTTTCACTTCCAAAACCGTAACTTCAAAATCTGAAGATATCTCAAGAACTTTGGCTTGCTTAACTGGTTCTTTAGCATCCAATCTATTCAATTCCTCAACAAAGACTTGAGATAGCAACTTAAACTTATTACCTAAAGGTAATTCCATAGATGCCATATTAACCTTAGAAGAAATATTCTATGTAGATGATGTTATAATGTTTTCAGAAGCTAAAGGAAGTCAAGACTATCTTATATGATTTTTGTGGATGGACGGGACAACATATAAACATGGGTAAATCTGCCATTTTATTTGGAAATTTTTTTAGCAGGAAAAGAAGAAAAGCATCTCTCGTATATGGGATTCAAACCAGTTAAAGAATTCAATTACCTTGGGATTAAAGTTGCCTTAAGGAAACTTATTAGTGATGAATTTCAATTCATCATTGACAAAGCTTTGAGGATGCTCAACATATGGGGGAGCAAATTCAAATCATTGGCGGGTAAGTTGACATTGGTCAAATCAGTTATGCTTTCTTTTCGTACTTTTCATGCTACTCATTCTCTAATTCCGAAACGAATGCTGGAGGAATTAGACAAATTATGTAGGAGTTTCATTTGGAATATGTCTAATGGAAGACTTGGATTACATTATGTAAGTTGGTTTGACCTTTGCAAACCTTTGTGTAAGGGAGGTCGTGGATTGTATTCTAATGTCTCTAAAACTCCTGCTTTAAGAGCTAGGTTGGCTTGGAGATTCATTCAGGATAAAGAGTCCCCTATTGCACAAGATATTGGCTACTAAACATGGTGATCACCTTGACATGGGAAATGTGAGTAAATGTTGTTCTTCTTCATGAAGATTATTGAATGATGGAGGTAGAATGCTGAAACCAATAGTCAGATGGACAGTAGCTAATGGAGGATCGGTGGATGCCTTTAAAGACATTTGGATCATGGATAAATGTATCAACATGTGGCCTATCTTTGTTGTTCCACATGTGGATGATGTAGTCTTAGTCAAGGAATTCATAGTAAATGGTTGTTGGAATGATGAGGTGCTGTTGAAACATTTCGTTATGGAGTTGGTTAAACTTATTAAGCAGGTGAAAATTATACCATATGGGGATGAAGACCGTATGGAGCTGTTACAGCAGAAATCTAGAATTTCTATTGTTGGGTTGGCTTTTAGAGCCTCGGTGCAAGAAGGCTATGAGTTCCAGCAATGGAAGTGGATCAAGAAAGCCAAGTTAAATGATGGGGCTGATGTTTTTTGGTGGAGACTAAGTAGAAATGTCATTCCGTCATTTCATTTTTTATGTTATAGAAAGTTAATTGACAGTGGTAATCGTCCTAGAGGTTGTAATGAGATTGAAGATGTAAATCATATTGCTTGCAAATGTCTCAAGCTTAAGGAGGTAATTCAACGCTTAAACCATTGGGGAATTGGAATTTCTATGTTTGATAGATTTGAAGAATGTCTTAGATAGCTGGATCTTCTTGATCTTAAGGATGGAAGTCTTCTTAATCTTTATTGTTATGCAATATTCTTATCTTGGAAAGCTAGGAACAAAGGCATTCATGAAGGTGTGGAAGAAAGCTCAGTTTTCATTGCTTCAAATGCTATTTGCTATTCCTCGGTTTCTTACAGCTTAAGCCATTTTAAATTGGGCCACTAGGATGCTAACCAGTCATATAAACTGTCCAATATTTGGCATCCTCCTCCACCCAAATGGCTAAAGGTCAATGTCGATGCCTCTCAATCTCTTCATATAGAACAGGAATTGCTGGGGTCTTCCGAGATTGCAAAGGTAGATTCCTCTTGGCATTTCGAAAATCTTGTGTACATTAGGACATTGCACAATTGGAGCTTCTAGCAATTCAATCTTTGAAGGATGTGATTAAAGATTAGATATTCAAGTACAAGGGTATCATCATTGAAGGTGACAATTCAAACATTATCTCTTTTCTTCAAGGTGCTTGGAGAAATGGGAGTTACAAAGAGGAGGATCTTGATTTTCTTAGGATTTTAAATTTGTCATTTTCAATTGTATAGGAAGAAAGAGTAATAAGTTAGCAAATTTGTGTGCTAACTATGCTCTTTTTAGTAGTTTTATTCATGGTTTAAAATTTTGCAATATGAGGCTCGCCTTGAGGCCCGCCTTTGCGCAATTCCAATAAAAAATGCCTCGATGCTTACGCCTCGAGTTTTTTTTATGAGGCTTGCGCCTCAACTTGGTTGAGTCCCGCCTTGAGGTCTGCCTCGCCTCACTGACATGAGGCTTACGCCTCACTCTATATATATTAAAACTTACATAAATCTTGAAGTAAATGCCCGACATTGGACTCTATAGGAGAGGAGGAAGGCAAGAGAGCAGTTCACCATAATGATGATTCAAATGAAGAAGTCCTTAGTGATGACAGTGCTGATGACTTATGAGTTCTTATGTGATATATCATTGCTATTTATTTTTGGAAATTGGAATTATATGTTAATGAAAAGAATACTGAGATTTGGGAAAGATAAAATTTTGAGTTGAACTATATTTCATGTTGTCTTATTATTGAGATATTTTGATTTCATTTCATATCTTATGCTTTTATATAAAAAATTATCATTTTATGTTTACGCAATATTTTGATTTTGAGGCTTACGCCTCAAAACGCCTTGAGGCTTACGCCTCGCCTCACGAATGAAAAACGCCTCAATACCCGAATACGCAATTTTAAACATTGGTTTTATTTGGGAAGAGTTTAGCTTGAATAAGGTTCCTCCTTCCTATTTTAATTTGTTGAAGGAGGAATCCACTTTGTAGTTTTTGCCTTTTTGTTTTTATTTTAATGCAAACTTTTTCTTCTTCAAAAAAGAAAAATACAGATTATCCCCAACCCCCAAAATGATGAAACATTTTTAATGCAATCTAAATGTTAAAATGTTCTAGAATTTGTTCAATTATGTTTCAGATACATGAAGAAGGTGATTCTTTAGCCGCAGTAGCATGTGGATTTGGTGGAGGCTCTTTAGTAAATGCTGGAGTGCTTTTGCCTACGCCAATTAGAACAAGAAGAGACATTAGGTGGCCAAAAGATTGGAATAAGGACTGGGAACACTTCGAACGTTTAGCATCCTCAATGTTGGGAGCACAGGTGATTCCTGCCGAATTCACTAATGCTCAAGTTATGACACAAATTCTCGAAGAAGAGATTGAAGACTATAAACCTGATCCTATAAAACTCAGCATAAATTTTGACAGAAAAGAAGAAGAAGAAGAAGGCCATAATTTGGTAGGATCTAAAAAACTTGAAAGTTGCTTAGCTTGTGGCAATTGCCTATCTGGTTGCCCCTACAATGCCAAGAACTCCACGGATAAGAACTATTTGGCTTTAGCAGTTGAGGCATGTGCTTGTTCACCTTCTTAATTCACCACTACTTATTATCTTTTACTTTACAAAATGTTCTAATTTATTTTAGGCTGGATGTGTGGTGAAAGCAGAAATCAAAGTTCAATATATTGTTAAAGATCCAGGTGAAGATTGTCTTTATAAAGGCAAGTGTCATCATAGGAGGTGGCGAGTTTATTTTAATGATTTAGAGTACATAAGTTCAGATTTTGTGGTTATTTCAGGTAAAAAACGGAACTAAACTTTCGTATAGCAAAACAAGAAATGAAAATAAAACTTGTACAGTGCTCAACAATTCATAATTTCTGCAGCTGGAGTGCTTGGTACAACTGAGATTCTCCTCAAATCACAAAAAAGAGGATTAGGACTTTCAGATAGACTAGGCCTCGGAATAAGCTGCAATGGAAACAATGTGGCATATGTTACAAGGAGCAAAACCCCTTTACGTGCTTATGGGTTAAACAAGAAGCAATTCTCAGAGGTTGCATTTCATAACAGGCCAGGGCCTGCAATCTCTGCTTCATTCACTTCTTCTAGCGGCTTCACAATTCAGGTAGGAAATTTGATTTTCTTTGGTGATTCAGTTAGTATTATAATTATTTTTCAAGCACACATTTGGTGATCTATTTTGCAGAGTGGAGTTCTTCCTACTTCATACCCTTATTTGTTCTTAAAGGGAATAGCAACCTATGGCTGGCCTACTTGTTATTGGTTCTTACACGGGTTAATAGATAAATTAAAATGTAGTATCATGGGATTAGAAGCTATTCATGATATGATTCTTAATGTGATGGGTTATGATGCTTGTGATGGAAGAATAACATTCGATGACGATGCAGAAAAGGTAAGAATCATTCCTCCTAATGATCCACTTCTACCAAAAAAGATAATAGCTTTACAGAATATTACAAGGAAATTGGGAGGAATTCTCTTCATGTCATGTTATAGAAGCACTAGTGTTCATCTCCTTGGAGGGTGCAATGCTGCATCAAATGCATCATTAGGGGTTTGTAATACAAACGGGCAAGTGTTTAACCAAAATGCCAATCAAGTAACAGTTCATGAAGGTTTATATGTATCTGACGCTTCTCTAATTCCATGCTCAATTGGCACAAACCCTTGCCTTACAATCACGACTTTATCAGAGCATATTAGTCAGCACCTAGTAGATGATGTTCTAAATTTCAAGAGTACAGTGCGCGAGAAGGAATGCATCGAACATGCGGATGAGAATGTGGATTCAATACCAAAAACTACAAAAGAACATGAAAATATGTTCAGTGATATGGTCTTGGTGAAAGAAAAAATGAGAGGTTTTATAGCAGGAATGCCTTGCACCGCTCATTTAATAATGAATATGAACTGTAGAGATAACAAAGGTTTTGGCCCTGAAAGTTCAGTTATAGAAGATTCAAGTTCTCTTCTCAAAGGTAAAGTTGGTGGTTATGTCATTTTCAAAAGTGTTGAGAAGGAGAAGCTCTTTATCTTGGATGGTAAGGTGGACCTATGTGCAGTAAACAGCAGAACTCCCTACACACAGTACATGCATTATGGCCTAACTTTAGCTTCAAGCTCGGGTTCAAAGTACTTACTTTAGTAATACTTCAATAAAACAAATTAAATTTTAATTAAAGCTAATTAAATCTGATTTAACTCTAATTGACGCAGATATATTCTTGAAGGAAAAAAAGTGATGAACCCTTTTCTGCTAGCCTCTCATGCTTGGCAGGAGTCGACAACAATGCATGTTACTTTCAGAAAAATTGAGAATAATGATGGTAAAGCTCACATACAACATAATAATTCAGGCGATGAGCTGCTGAGCCTTCAAGGTGAGCTCAGAATATCAATCTTTCAGCTCCTGAGGAGTGTGGTTGGCTTGAAAGGAAAGCACAGAAGCAAATTTATATGCCTTCTTTTGCAAAGTCTTTGGAGAACATACTTCTTGCAAGTACCAAGATATATAAAAGAGGAATTTAACTCCCCCGAAGTAGAACAAGTCCCTTACCCTCCATATATTCTTCACAGCTTAAATACAGGTAAATTAACTACTGTTAAAATGGACCAGAGCACCTTCATGTACTATCTAGTTAATTAATTGTTTGCAAACTAAGCAGAAGATGGTTGTACTATTAGCTGCAAGCAATGGAAGAGAATTCCAAATTTGTGGAAGCCTCAAGAGAAAATATCACAATATCCTGTACTTCTGCTGAATGGATACTCAGGAGAGAGTTATTGGTTGCCAACGGAAAGGAGAGATTTGGTCAGAATACTATTAGAGGAAGGATATGATATTTGGCTTCTTCAACCAAGATTACATCCTCTTCATCCTTCAAACGACTTCAACATTGAAGACATTGGGAAGTTTGACATTCCTGCCGGTGAGATTGTTCCTAGTGATGAGTGCAATTGACTTTTATTTTAATTCAATTTCTGCAATAATAACATTTGTGTCATAATAATCTTTTTTTGCAGTAATAGCAAAAATTCGCGAGGTGCATGGTCCTTCAAGTAGGATACATGTAATTGCACACTGTGTTGGGGGTTTAGCAATTCACATTGCTTTAATGGGAGGACATGTTTCTGCAAGCAAAATTGCATCTCTTTCTTGCACGAACTCCTCCATGTTCTTCAAGTTAACAAACTATGCTTCAGTAAAAATGAGGCTTCCCTTACTGCCTGTAAGTTAAAATGATGTGTTTTTTACCTTGTTATGAAACAACGTTAAAAAATAATCAATTACTTCATAAAAAGGCTTTCAATGGCGAAAATTTTCAAAACAAGCATTTAATTGGTTGCTGTTAGAAACAAACATTTGATTTTAAAAGTGGAATTAGATAGCAAAACAGTATGAAATGTAGTCGAACATTTGTTGGACAAATGTCAATGTGAATCTAACCTGACAGAAATAGTAAGAAATTGACCCTAAAGACTACTTGATTCAAGCTAGCTTAAATAAATTTTAAGCTAGCACGAAATTAAATGTAAGAGACGAAAGTCAAACAATTTGTAATCCATTTTTGACAGAAGATTTAGACAACTATATCTTACCCAACCAATTAATAAATAAGACACGAACAGAGATCATAATACTTTTGCTATACTTTGCTATTCAATGCCTAGCTAGAAGCAACAATATTCATAAAACAATTATACAAAGCTTGAATAACATATGCTTATTGTCCATCCTTAGCTAGAAGCAGCAAAAGTTTTATAATTGAATCACACAAAGCATGCTAACTTGAGCTTGATCAGGTAACAATGGCAGTCCTTGGGAGGAACACAACATTATCGATAACAGATAGTTCAAAGGATGAGTTTAGGCACTCTGTTCTGAAACAGTTAGCAAGAATCATCCCACGAACTGAACGATGCACTTCTGATGAGTGCGAGATCTTCTCGGGCATTTTTGGAAATGCATTCTGGCATGCAAACATAAGTAAAACCTTGCACCAGTGGCTGAGCAAGCAAAATGTGACCCATCTACCCATGTCTGGTTTTCCCCACCTTCGCAAAATTTGCAATGCCGGCTTTGTCATCGATGCTGAAGGAAAGGACATGTATTTGATTCATTCTGAAAGAATGGCTATGCCCACACTATATATTTCTGGCGGGAGGAGTCTTTTAGTGACACCTGAGACATCTATGTTGGGTTATAGGTATATGAGGTTGCACCAGCCAGGATTTCAACACAAAAGGGTGGTGATGGAGGGATATGGACATTCTGATCTTCTCATAGGTGAGGGATCATACAAGAGTGTGTTTCCTCATTTTATGTCTCACATGAGGATGGCAGAGGGCGGAGGGAGAAGGAAGGGGAGGGAAGAAAATGTGGTTTATCGGGAAGCTTATTATGATGATAATGGTGGATCACGGGGTTTTACATTTTTCATTTGTTTCATAGCTATTTTTTATTTTTTTTATCAATTCTTTTGTTAGGCATTGAATTTTTTCCATGTTGATCTATATTGTTATAATGGTTTTCTTACTTTGTCACAATTGTTATTTTTTCATTAGGTGGCAATTGATAGCGACAGTCACGTAAACATAGTAAAAAGAGCATTTTGAACTTCTAAAATTTAATGGCTCTGAGTCCTTTCTATGCTTTCTTCAATCACTAAATGATATAATATCTCCTATCAAAATTTATGCAATATTTAATACTAAATTCACTAAAAATAAACATTAATATTTATATTCATATATTTATTATGGTTAAACGATGTGTTGGGTAAGCCATCACCCATTTACATATGAAAAATCCTTGATTGCTAGTAATGAAGATGGAGATGCAAAATGATTTGTCCTAAAAGAGTATATATTTCTATTTAACTAACTATGATTTCATCTATTATTATAACTAATCCTATGCCTTAATGCATACATACGACTAAACATAACAGCCAACATGTCAATCTCTCCTTTTGGTAGCATTAGAAACAAATACCAAAATGATGTGCGTGCGCGCGTGCGCGCGTGCGCGCTAGCGTGCGTGCGTGTGCGCGCGCGCGCGTAAAAACTAATTCAAAGTAGAGTACTTAAAAACAACGTGTGCAAGCAATTGATAGTTGGAAATATATATATATACTTTAAAACATGCGAATTTTCTTATTGCAAACCATGAACCTAAGTGCAGTTGATCAAAAATATTGAAATCAATAAACTCATCTTGCAGATTATAAAATAGGAGAAAGAATTGAAAAAAAAAAAGAAAAAAAAAACACACCAAAAATTTTATAGTTGTTCGATCAAATTTGATCTATTTCCACTCATTAGAGTTTTCTGCTCTTGGTATTAAACTAAAAATGAATCTCATTTTGCCCCCACAACAAGGCCGAGAAATCCTTACAAAATCCCTTTAACCAAACCTGATGCGGTGAAGTGTCGGAAGCTATATCACCCTCAAGGTGACGGTAGCGAACCTCCAATCTTTTTCTCCTTCCTAGAGAAGGTAGAGTATCTTATCTCCTTTTTCTCCCTCCTGGTGAAAGCTGAGCACTCAGCTCCTTTTTCTCCCTCCTGGAGAAGCTAGAGTACCTCGAGGACTTAACTTTGAAGCCTCTCTCCAAAAGAGCCTTTAAGGACTCACCAATGCCACAAGAGGATAAAAAGTTGAAGCTAGCCTGGTGTAACCATTTGACCCCCTCACACTACTCCTCGCTCACGCTCAACCCCAGATTATCCTTCCTCTCAAACTCTATATTTCTATCTAAAACTCCTCTCCTAGAGTTCCTTCTTCAGCCTAAGACTCCTCTCCTAATATGAAAAAATAAAGTTATAAAATTGCTTTAGTAATGGGCTTAAAAAAAATCCTAAAATTCAACTTTAGGCATCATTATTCGTACGATATGATTGTGGATTGTATGGTACGATCATTTCAAAAATTAGGTCCATCCAATATAATGAGAACAGTTGGCCAAAAAATTGTTCAAATTTTTAAACATATTGTCTAGTATGATCGTAAGGTCATACAGTATAATGTATACAATTTCTTTTGTTTATACATTATGATCCCTAAAATGATTTAAAATCATATATATCAATCATCTAGTATGATGCGCATCGTATAGTGTAGTCATTATATTTCTCACAATTCATACAATACGATATGGATATCATACTATACTATTAGTTCCAAAATTATAATTTTATTTGGTACGATCTTTGGGATGACCTAAGTTCATTTCTATTATGACAATTAATTAAGCCATAATTTGGTAGACAAACTATGGTGCATGATTTAAGTAAGATTTTAAATATTCGTACACTATGATTAGGATCTTATAGTATGATTAGTTCAAAAATTTTTTTTTTAAATATTTTACTTAATATTTTTGGCAGCTAGGTTTTACAGATCAAAATAAATTCTATAGTATGTTAAAGATCATATAGTACGATTAGTTCATAAAAATTAAAGATTTAATTAGTCGTTAAACTCATTATCTGTGTAGCTGATAGTATAGTACGAATGTAATTCATACAGTTTGATTAGTATAAAAAAAATTTACTTTAAATTTTTCACTCCCCCTCTCTGTGTGCACGGTCACCCAATTGCATACACACTTATGTGGCCAGACTCAAGAAATAAAAAAATAGTAAAAGTATAGGCTTTTTTAATTGACATCATATTCTACCCAATCTTGAGTCTTCGGAAGTCTTGAGCAGTATCTATTTTACTTGCAATGTTAGTGCGCACCAACAAAAGGAATATCTAAAATATCAATTGAGAGAAATAAAAATTCAATCAATAATATTTGTCATCATTAAAATCACAGATTACGGATCATGGACTGCAGCTATATGTATATATATAAAAATTGATGACCTTTTTGAAGTTATACAAAGTATACTAAATTTTTATCAAATTATAAATCACTTGTTAACTATTACTATAATTTGTAAATCTTCAAAAGGGAGATACATGATTTGAATTCCAAAAATCAAATAAATAAATAAATAATAAAACTATAATCACATGATTAATAAACCTTAATTTGCAGCTAATATGCTTAATATCAAATAAACATTCCTTAAAGCACCATTTTTTTAATATATGAGTATTGTTATACTTTTTAGGGTATGTTCGGACAATATTATATAAAATTGGTTGTGAAATTACTGTGAAGAAAATAAATTCGCTATTGTGATTATATATATATATATATATATATATATATATATATATATTTGAAAAGTAGTAAGAAAGCATAAAAAAACAATAAAATCGTCGTTGTGGTTGCTATCTAAAAAAAGGACCAATGATAAAGCTGTCCTAAACTGACACTTAAATAAATTCACATAAAAAAGAAAAACTAAAATAGAATCTCATAATATAGTTTAATGTTTTGAGGGTGCAATTCTACTTTTTAAAGATGGATTTATAATGAGAATTAATCTTTACAACACATAAATGTACTTTACTTCTCTAACCTTGAATTGAATGATATATATATATATATATATATATATATATATATATATATACTATATAATATAATATATATATATATATATATATATATATATAAAACGATAAAAGGGAATAACCAATGTACACAATAAATAAAATATTCTTAATAATAAGATAATGTTAAATTAATTATTATTATTATTATAAATTAAGGTTGATACGGCATCACAAAATTAGCTTAATGGGCACGAATCTCGAGGCAAAAGCTAGTTGGAAACTTCAAAAATTAATTTCGGGAGCACCCGAACTCTGATTTCAGCGAGATTATAGTCAAACTGAGCGTCTTCGGAATACGAACCCAACGACCCAAGATAACCCAATCCGAGCCCAAAGAGTCCGAATCAAGGACCGAAGCACTGTTGGAAGGTTCAAACCGCAATTTGAGTTACCAAACGGTCTCCGATTTTAACGAGCTTATACTCAATCAGCGGCTCGACGAGACAAATCCAACGAGCCCAAGATCGCCGAATTCTGACATCATTAAGGCCTCCAAATGTCCAACGAACGATGCACGATTGAAGGGTTAATTCAATATCGGCCGTCCATTCAATCCACTCCCTATTCGCCCATGATCTCATA
The DNA here is from genome assembly GCF_001605985.2 of Dendrobium catenatum. Lineage (NCBI taxonomy): Eukaryota > Viridiplantae > Streptophyta > Magnoliopsida > Asparagales > Orchidaceae > Dendrobium > Dendrobium catenatum. Next base: position 449,905 of record NW_021319934.1, on the reverse strand, counting down.
CATATTTACGAGCTATGACACTCTCGAAAAATTATAAATAGGGCCCTCATTCTTCACAAAGGGGACTCAAGTGAAGAGAGAGAAGAAGAAGAGAAGAAGAAGGAAAAGGGGAAAAGGCAAATCCTCTCCTCCTCGACCACCGCCGGAGCTCTTCCCGCCGCCTGAATACGCTGGAACTCTGCCGGATTTTCGGGAAATGACGGGATTCTGTGAAACTTTGTAAATTTGATTCAAGTTGTAATCTGATCGTCCCGATTTGTGGGACGAATCAGTTTCTTGTAATTTACAAAAACACTAGTGGAATTTTACGACTGGGCAAGGCCCCGTGGTTTTTTCCCTTTTTGGGTTTTCCACGTATAAATCCCGGTGTTCATATCCTCTTTACTGCTTGTGTGTTAGATTTACGTGCAACGCTCATACGCGAATTTACAAACTCTACCGCCGCGTATTTTCTAGCACGCAACAAAAGTTATAAATACTAGATTTATATGTTACTATTTATATGATATAAAAAAATTTAGTAATTGTAATATTAATGAAAAGAAATCAATAATTATTTGAAGTACAGCTACAGCTAGAAATTTGCTTTTAAAATTTAAAATTCTTTAAAGTTCATAGAAGAAAAATACATAATGTTCCAATTATTTAAAAATATTAATTAAAGGCTATAAATTTCTTAATTTTACCTTAAAAATCATAGAACTAAAAATATGAAAAAATAAAAATAAAAAATTTAAGTGATGATATTCATCCAAATTTAGTTATGCTAATGTAATTAGAGATATTAATTGTGATTTTAGCAAATACAATAGCTAATATTTGTATGATATTCATTAGTGGAACTCAATAATCTCACTATTAGGATATGTTTGAGAGCTCTGTAGTTTTTTATAAAGTTGACAATGAAGTTGTTATGGTAAAAATAACTTTCTACCACAATAAATTCTACTTAAGAAACATTTTAGAATTTTTTGTCAAACTCATAGAACTCCCATTGAGCTAGTGAAAGACCTTGATAGATACAACACTGGTCAATATGTACTTTAAGGGTTTCTCTTTGAACTAAAATTGGTGCCACTTCTACTAAAATATTACATTGATTTGCTATTCTAATTTTGAGATTTCTAAAATCTTGGCACATCTCAATTCTGAATCTATGGAACTCAATAATGAGGTCATTCATTAGTTATTTGAGGCAAAATTGAGAAATCTATAGAGCTCTTAGGCTCTAATCATCATCGATTATCAGTCATTTGTTTCCTTCCACTATGTCAATCCATTGCTATCTATATTACCCCTTCTACCATAGAAGTTGTTTCAATAACAAAAGAAAACAAAAATAAGGAAGAAGGAAACTTTATTTATATATTCCCTTTCTATAAGAACATATTAAAGTACCTTATTTTTCTACAAAATCAATCAATTAGCTCATAAAAGCACTACCACTATATTTTACTATTCATAGTCCTTTTCATCGAAAGACATTAATATGTCCGATAACAAAAAAAAAATACTAAAAGAGGTAAATGACATTAGAAAGTTTTTTTTTTGGACTTCTGAGTGAATTAAACACATAGACTTAAACAAAAATTACAAATGTTAGCTTCGAAACCCAAAACTTCTTTGTTGATAGTTTAACTCCTAACCATCATCAAGTTGATTTTCTATTATTTATTGTTGAGTGTTGTGATTATTTACCCAACATGAAGATCTCCACCTCGATTTACTTCTTTTATTTTGGTTCAGAATCCTCTTTAAGAATTATGAGGTGCAAAACTACTATACTCTAGAAGCTATGATGTTCTTGTAAGCTAATGGCTTTGAAGAGGACATTAAAGAACAACTAAAACTATTATTGAAGATGATTTCTTCATCCTCATCTTGTCTATTAATGTGGATTATTACTAAACTCAAAATTGTCTAACAATTTATAAAATGAATAGCGAGTAGTATGTAAAATTTAATATTCTTACTATATTTTTGTTGCGTCCTAAGACATTCACATTGATAGAAAAATATAAAGTTTCTGAGATACATCAAAGATTTTACGTGAAAATTCCTAAAATGGGGAAAACCCCACATGGCCTTGACCAATTTAAATGAATCCACTTGTATTTGCATTTGATTACAAATGAAGCCCTTCCTTGGGGGGAAGGCCTTAGCTTAATGTAGCAAATATGTATTATATAGTGTGCATAATACTTGGTCGGAGTTGGATGCATCAGTGTTGATATGTTCATTTGGTCGACAAGACCATAGTCAACGAGCGATGTAGATCGGTAGGTCCATAGTCAAGTGACAGTGGTAGGAAAGACTGTAGTTGGGTAACAGATATCAAAAAGATTGTATTTGGCGAGCAACGGAGGCCAAAAAGACTATAATTGGGTGATGGTGGTCAGAAGGATTGCTATCAGTGGGCGACAGAAGTCTGAAGGATCGTAGTTCGGGTGAAGATAGTTGGAAGGACCGTATTGGGTGGGTGATAAAGGTAAGAAAGACCGTAGTCATATGACAATGAACAAGAGGACCATGGTTAGGTGATGGAGGCCAAAAATACCATGGTCTAGTGATAGAGGTCTGAAAGATCATAGTTAGTGGGGGACAAAGGTATGAAAGATCATAATCACTATGCGATGGAGGTCAAAAAGATCGTAGTCAGGTGAGGCTATTGAAAGGACTGGAGTTAGGAAACAGATGTCAGAAAGACCACATTTAGTAGATGATAGATGTCAGAAAGACCATAGTTAGCATGAAACGGAGGTTTGAAAGACCATAATCTGGTGATGGTGGTCAGAAGGACCGTAATTAGGTGACGGTGGTCGGAATGACAATAGCCAATGGATGATGAAGGTCAAAAAGATCGTAGTCAAGAAACGGTGATTGGATGGGCCGTAGTCAGTAGGCAATGGAGGTAAGAAAGATTATAATCGGACAACGGTGGTTGAAAGGACTGTAATCTTGAGACAATTTTCAATGATTTTATAGTATGGAAATAATAGTCAGAGAGATCGTAGTCTAGCGGCGGTCGGTATTCGAGAGAAAATCCACTGATAGTTGGTGGTTGTGTATATGTCAAGTGTCTGTTGGTGGTCAAGTGAAAGTTCGATGAAAGTCCAGCGGCAGTTGGTGGCTGAGCGGTGGTTGAGGAGGAGCTTGGTGGCAAGAGAGATCTTAGATTTCTCTTCCTTCACCCTCTTCTACTCCATTTCTCTCCTTCCTCCCCTCAATAAATAATAAGGGATATATTTATAATTTTCTTCAATTGGAATGGTCAGTAAATAAGGAGAATATTCAACAATCTTACGTTCATTGGATTCAACTCGTCAATTCAATCGATTTGACTATAAGCATGTTAAATTTGAAAATCATTTATTCATCGAATTTATGGTTTGAACATTTCAAATGCACTTTGGGTTCTAAATTTGGACCCATTTGGGCTTGGATTGAGTCGAATTTGATATCGTTGGGTTTGTCTTTTTAAGATGATATGTTTGACTATAAGTTTGTTTAAATTAGAGTTTGGATGGTCTCAGATTTAATTTTGAAAATTTCCAACTCAAATTTGCCTTCAACTAATACTTTCAAAAACAAATTGGGCATAATATATTTGTCTTTTATGAACTTTGAAAGGATCGCCTTGAAACTTAAAAAGCAAAATAAAAGTTGTAACAATAATTGTTTATTACCATGATTATAATTATTGTGTTCTAGAATATTTGTTGTGGTAGAGAGTTATAAAGTTTGACATCTTAGCTTTATACAAAGATCCATCACACAATCAGGTAATAGAGAGGGTGTGCGTTCATGAGAGACACCAAAGTTTTTTATTTGGAAAACCCCTGAAAGGGGTGAAAATCCATGCTGCCTTGCAAAGTTTGATTGAATCTACTAGAGTTTGTAGTTGATTACAAATGAGGCCATTCCTTTTGGGGGAGGACTTGGCTTGATGTAGTAAACATACATCATATAAATAGTATTACATGGTGGGAATTGGAAGAATCAATATTGACATGTTTGTTTGGTCGGTAGGACAATAATCGACAGAAGACGAAGGTCAGAAAGATCGTAGTCGGGCAACGGATGTAAAAAAAATTGTAGTTGGGTAATAGTGGTCGAAAGAAACATAATCAATAGGTGACAGAAGTCGAACGGATCGTAGTCTAACGATGGAGGTCAGAAGGGCCATAGTCTGCAGGTGATAGTAGTCAGAAAGACCATTATCTGACAATGGAGGTCGAAAGGACCATGTTTAGCTAGCGACGGAGGTCTAAAGAACTGTATTCTTATGACGAAGGTTGGAAGGATCATATTCTAATGATGGAGGTTAGAAAGAATCATAATCAACAGGTTATAGTGGTAAGAAAGATTGTTGTTTGGTGGCGAAGGTCAGAAGGTCCATAATCGGCGGGCGACTGAGGTCGAAGGTCCATAATCGGCAGGCGACTGAGGTCAGTAGGACTATATTCTTACGACAGAGATTGGATGGACCATATTCTGACAACATAGGTCAAAAGGATCGTAGTCGGCAGGCAATAGTGGTTAGAAAGATCATTATTTTGCGACAAAGGTAAGAAAGACCGTAGTCACCAGGAAACGGAGGTCGAAAGGATCATATTCTTACAACGGAGGTCAGTATGACCATATTTTCATAAGGAAGGTCAGAAGGACCATAGTCGGTAGGCGATAGTGGTCAGAAAAACTATTATCTGGTGACAAAGATCGGAAGGATTGTACTCGATGAGTGACAGAGGTCAGAAGGACTATAATCTTATGACGGAGATCGAAAGGATCATATTCTGACAATGGAGGTCGAAAGGACCATTGTCAGGTTAAAGTCCAATAATAATTGGAAGTTAGGCGGAAGTGAGGTGTTAGTCAATTGTCGGGTAAAAGTACAATGTCAGATAGTAGCCAGGAGGAAGTCTGATGTCAGATGAAGGTCTGATGTTGGGTAGAAGTCCGACAAAAGTTGGTGGCCAGGCGGAAGTCTAGTGTCAGTTGGTGGTCGTGCAGATGTCCAACGTTAATCGGTGGCCGGACGAAAATCCGACCGTGGTTAAGCAGGAGTCTAGTGGTAAGAGAACTCTCTTCCTTCTATTCCTTCTCTTCCTTTCTTCCTTTCTTCGTTCCATGAGAAATGAAGGGTCTATTTATATAATTCTGAGTGGCACGGGAGTGGTTTGAATGGCCGGCTGATGTTGACTCCCTTGACCATGAACTATTTATAGAACATTTGAATGTCTTAATGACATTAGAACTTGATGACCTTGTGTTTGTTGGATTTTCTTTGTCAATCCGCTCGATTCGACTATCAGCATGTCATGTTTGGTAACCATTTTGTAATCCAAATTATGGTTTGAACCTTCCAAAAGCATTTTGGGTCTTTGATTTGGACCCATTTGGGCTTGGATTGAATTGAATTTGGTGTCATTGTGTTCGCATTTTCGAGACATTTAGTTTGATTGTAAATTTACTGAAATCAGAGTTCGGATGGTCCAAGATTTAATTTCAAAAGTTTCCAATTTGAATTTCTCAAGATTCGTGCATGAGAGCAAGATAATTTTTTGATGATAAATCAATGATAATTATTAAAATCATCTTATAAATATTAAAATATATAGATCAAACTTTTATAGTATTAATTTATAATCATTATTATTATAATATATTCTTATTATAAAGAATATATTTATTTATTATTTTCCGTGTTTACACTCTTTTATTATCTATAAATTGGCATTCTTGTATTAAGATATCATTTAATTCAATAAAGAGAGCATTGGAATTTGGCTTGGTGGTCGTTTGTTATAGCTCTTTCCACGATTATTCTAATCAGCTAGTCTAATTTGTTTTATGATTTGAAAGATTTTTTTCTTCTTCTTCTTATTTCTTGATTATTTTAAATTTGATCGTGCTTTTGATAAATTAATTTTACTGCCCATGCATTAAATAGTAAATACACATGAATAAATATTTAAAAATAATATTAACATGAAAAATAATTAAATTTATCACTACAAGTAGTCATAATTATTAATGTTTACTTGCATAAGAAAAAAATCCTTTTTTAAAAACCCATTAATGGGCATAGATTTTATATCAACAAATGAAATATTACAAGGTCCTTAAAGCAAGCCAAAGCTTGCTAATGCTCTAGAGCAAACCCAACGTGCCAGCGCCCGCTGCTGCGTTGCCCAGCGTGTGTCCCGCGCCAGCCCGCGCTGTTGCCCCGCTCACGTCCGCCCCCGCCATCCGCCCGCCTCCATTCCGGCGCCGGCATAACCCAAAATTGGGTCGGGTTGGGTCAACCCGGCAACCAGCCGGGTTGGGTCCTGGTTCGGATTTCCAAGCCGTTTGTCTACCCGGGTCGGGTTAGGGTCGACCCGTTTGAACCCGGTCAGTTCCGGGTTCGACCCGAACCCGACCCGTGACCCGAAATTGACACCCCTACTATATAGCATAGGTTTCCAAATTAATTACACAGTAAAAGAAAAAAATAAGGTAGGCCAGAAGCAAAACCCAAAAATAAGCCCAAGCTTAGATAGACAAAACTAAACAACATCCACAAAAAGGAACCTGCAAAAAATTGGTGAAGCCACAAAGAAAACCAAGTCACCTAATTAGATTTGCAATGAATAATCCCGTAACAAACTAAGGCCAGTATGTAATGCAAAGCCAGCAGCAATCTCCACAAAACAACAGGAAAAACACAACACCAGAGAACCATCCACAAGACATGGAAGCTGAACTTGAAAGGTAGGGAAAATCTTAAGAACAAAGAGACAAAATGAAGTAGGAATCCCCACCACATTGAAGGTCAAATACAGCACAAATCAATAGGCCTGCTATAAAAATAGCTCTCAATCAACAGAAAGAGCCAAAACACAGACTAAGAACTAAAGATTGAAACCCCATGTCAACCCAAACACAAAACACACAAAAGTAGCAAAACTCAGCCAATAACCCCAGCATGTCATAAGCCATACAACTAAAAGAAAGGAGAAATAGACAAAAAAAGCAAAATCTAAAAGAAAATATAAAAAGGAGGAGAATGTGCTCAAAAAGTGTAGTATCAAACAAAAGTAATCTTTGGGAAAACACCAGAGTTACCATGCCATCCCACACATCTAGATAATCAAAGAGAATATCATATTAAGGATCCATCCCTCAAACATAGTCATAGCCAACCAACATAAGAATATAACTCAAAGTAAAAAAAAAACCCTTCCATATAACTCTCTATACAAAGCCACCAGATGGAAAATAGCCTATCAACACCAAGAATAACACCATAATGTAGAATTACCATAACTTGTAATTCAAAACTACGAGCACTTGTCCATAAAAAATCATTGAGATCTTACAAAAGAATTCAACTTCTATAGAAAGCATACTCATAAGAAAAGAAAGATAAGTAAAGAAACTCATATGTCATCCAGAAAAAAGAAGAAGTACCTTCCATCAAAAGACCCAAAATCAAGTACAAAGACCAAATAGACAAGCTAAGCAGAATAAGCAAAGGCACTGAATCGAGAAGACAAATGGAAGGCAAAAGTTGAAAACAAAAGTATCCATCATAACAACTAATTTTTGATATATGCCACACCCAAAAGCTTCAAGAGTGATCTTACCAATTAAAGTTCTATGAAGAGAATTTGTATTATATAAAACAATGTTATTTAACTTGGAGCCAACCTTGGCTAACCAATCAGTACCAACATTACATCCCCTCAAGATATGGGTAATACTATAATTAAATCTATAATGTGAATTCATTGTTTTATTGAATAAGTAAAAAAATTTTAGCATTATAACAACTTTTGGCATTAACCAAAGAGTTAGTTTCAATCCAAATATTCCAGAAGTAATTATCAATACATAATAAAAAACCCTTATAAAGAGTAGTCAACTCAGTATAAATAACATTACAATTATGAATGTTATAGGAAAAAACAATCAGGAAAGCACCATCATAATAATAAATAAGGCCACCACAACCACGATCATTATGAGAGATAGAAGCATGAATGTTAAGTTTGACATCATAATTAAGGGGTTCGTTCCTCTACACAATCTTGGGAGAAGAAATCCTACTAGTAACAGAGCAGTCAATATGGAAGAAAGATGCCCAATCATCCATCACTCTAAAATTCTTAAAGGCCAACATCTTAACATTTAAAAGATGTAAGATTTTTCTTTTTAAGGAGATCAGAACCCTAACAAGACTCATATTAATACCATTACGTTTACAATTATTCCTTTCATTCCATAACAACTAGAAAACCACCAAAAGAATAACTGTATAGATATGACCTTAAGGTCATTTGAAAAACTAGAGAGCTAAGAAGGAATAAAAGTTATAATTATTTGAGAAAATATTCAAACCAAGATCTTCATCCAGCTCAATCCAAATCCAAAAAGCAGTTGGTCTAGCCAAAAAAACATGCCTCAAAGTTTCAATATGATAACAACATTAATATTTAGAAGCCAATAAAATACCTTTTTCTTTCAAATTAGAGTAAAAAAGAACACTTCATTTCAAAATTCCCAAAGTAAAAATAAAAATATTAGGAGTGGAAGAGTTCTAGCTTTTGTCAAAAAAAGGACAATAGTCCTTTTTAATCCTAAAGTAATGCCACACATTATTAAAACTAAATTCACCATTTTTAGAATATTTAAACAAATGGAGGTTATTAGAATTAGGATTATTGAGAATGTCAAAAGTGTCCTCCATAAGGCTTTGAGGAAAATAATCCAAAAGAAGATTATTACACCAGTTATTATCTTTAATGAAATTAAAAATCATAAGAGAAGAGGTAAAATGAGTGTTGAGGGGAGAATCAATAAACCCCACATCAGTCCAATAACTTTTCCATAAATGGGACTATCCATTCCTAATACCCCATTATATTGTAGGTTCACCATGCCATTTAACATTACAATGTCTTCTCTAAATCAAGGAATAACACATATTAAAGGGATAGATAAGAGGATGATTGTTTTTATAGTATTTAAGTTTCATAAAATTAGCCCAGAGAGAATCATTATCTCTAAACGTCCACCAAATTTTTTAGGTGAATCCTTTAACAAGATTAGAAATGGTCATACAACCTAAACCACCCTCATTAAAATGTCTAGTGCAAGCCTTCCAATTATTCCAATGGATCTTTCTAGAGTTAGATGTAGAACCCCAAAAAAGCTAATTAATAAGCTTTTCAATCTATCACAAACTTGAAGAGTGGAGTTCAAATTTTTAATGAGATATATGGGCATGGAGCAAAGGACACTCTTGATCAAGACAAGTTAGCCCCATGGATATGAGTTTAAATTCATAGAAAAAGAGACTTTCAGAATTGCTAGCAACATTTTATCAAAAAGAAAATATTTTTTTATGACCTTTAAGTAGGGGAGCGTAGATGTAGAAAGTAGGAAGTACATGGTTTTCAAAACCAGTAATCAAACTAATATTATTACATTGCACTGATTAGGGGTGTCAATATTTGACACGTCACAAAAACCCGACCGGGAATTTTTGGGTTAGACCCGACCCGTTTCCAAAATGGGTCAAGTTCGGGTTCCTGGATTCGACCCATTTGAAAAAAGGGTCGGGTTCAGGTTGACCCGACGGATTGACGGGTCAACCTAGAAACCCGTTTGAACCCCTGCCCGCCCCGCTGCCGCGCGACCACGCCCCGCGCGACCCCGCCCTGCTGCCACGTGACCCCGCTGCTGCCCGCGACCCCGCCCCGTGTGACCACACTGCCCCGCGCCGCCGAGGGTCGACCTGTTTGAACCCGGGACAGTTCCGGGTCCGACCCGAACCCGACCCGTGACCCGAAATTGACACCCCTAGCACTGATGACATGACATTTCCTACATTAAAAGTGCTTTTATTATTCTTAAATTTAAGACCACTTTAATTTTCAAAAGTATTAAGCATTTTATTGATCATTTTTATACATTTAATAGACCAATTACAAAAAAAAAAAAGTAATGCCATCAGCAAATCAAAGATGGGATGAGTTAAGACCGGCATAAATTTTATGATATAAACTTTTTGATAAAGAAACGTAACAGGATAATCCTCTAGAAAAGTATTCAACAAAAATTAAATGCAGAGCAAATGAAAGAGGATCTCCCTGTCTAACACCCTGTGCACTTTTGAAAAAATCTTAAGATTTTCCATTAATAATGATAGAGAAACCAAATATTCTCAATAATACCTTTAATAATATTGATGCAATTAACATCAAAACCAAAAAGAAGAAGAATATTAAACATGAAAGACCAATTGTTGTTATCATAAGCTTTAGAGATATCAAGCTTGATGATAGAATTATGACCAAGCACTTTGTTATTAATGTAATGAATCATCTCTAGAGCTAGTAGAATATTATCTGAAATACTTTTACCCTTAACAGACCCAATTTGGTTCAAAAAAATAATTTTAGGAAGAATAATCACTAATTTGGAAGCCAAAATTTTAGATATCAGCTTATTAAAGGTGATGTAAAGACTAATGTGTCTGAATTCATTTAAATTTTCGGGATTATCCTTTTTAGGAACAAGAATAATCCAAGTGCAACCAAAAAACTTAGGCATAAAATTCCCATTAAAAAATGCCACAAAGGCTTTGGAGAGATCTTCCTTAGATGAGCCAAAACATTTGGAAGAATATAATAGTAAAATCATTAGGGCCAACCACGAAATATTTGTTCATATCCATCATGAAAGGGAAAAATTTAACTCTCATCAGAGATTTTGGAGATGCTAGAATTATCCAAAGAGGCGGAAGAGAAGCGATAATATCATGGTGAGAAATGTCCACAAACTCGTTGGAACACCTGAGAGCCCTATGGAAATGTTATATATAATTGAATTACAAATCATATCTTGATCATCACACTACACACCAGAATCCAGTTTGATTTTATTAATGAATGATATAGATATTCTGGAATTAGCAATGGCTGATGAATGCATAGGAGAAAATGTTTTCCTGTACGTAGGAAAAGGCATTATTGAGAAAACAACTATTTTTTCTACCCAGTCTCAGATTTTAGATAAATAAATTTTGAAAACATCATAAGAGATGTCAAGTATAAAGCCCAGCACAATACATGTTATAACACAAACCACTTATCATAGTAATTAGAGAGAAGTCATGTATATAAGAGATTAACAAAAATATATAAATAACTTGAATAAATTTATATAACTAAATATAAGCAGGACAAAATATTAAATCAAGATCATATATTTTAACTTCAAAAAATTAGAAGCTTGATAAAGGAAAAAAAAAAACTAGTAAAAAATAAAAAGCCGATGAAATCCAAAATAAAATATATAATGACATGTTGAAGTGAGAAATTTAAATCTAAGAAATTTTTTTTGCCAGCATGAACTTCAAATAAAGATCCTTCTGATATAATTAATTGCATACCATATTCATTAACATCATATGGAACAAAAGTGTCCAACACTTCTAAATAAAGATGACAACTAAAAGTTGCATGAATCCATAGGCTTGACAATAACATAGTTTGAGATACAAGTAAAACGCCTCTAATAGAATTAATGAATATGATTAATACTTTTAGCAAAAACATTGTATACATTAATATGTGGCATCTATAATTTTAAAATACGGGTAACATAAATGTATATTTCGAAAGTCAAAGTTAATTGCACATCATTTTAAATTAAAATTTCACATATAAATTAAGATAATATAGATATAAATTGCCTCTAATTGTGCAACCAAGATTTATAGATTATAAAAGAAGTTAAAGTGCACCTGAATTATATCCATCTCAACAACATCAAGCCTTTGTCCCACTACGTGGGGTCAGCCACATGAATTCTTTTTAGCCATTGTGTGCGGTTAAAAGTCAAATTCTCATTTAAATCTCACTAAATATAAAAAAAATCCAATGCAATTCATAGAAAATTTTTTTTGACATATATATTGTATAAAAAAGGAAAAAAAAAAAGGTGTATTATCCAAAAAATATTTTAAAAAGCTGATATATTAACATTTCTATCAGTATCCAAACAATTATACCGCTTGGCTACTTCTCCTCTCTTATTCGGCTTCGCGTGCGTCGCATGTAGATATTGTATAAAAAAGGGAAAAAAAAAAAACCTTAAAACAATTATACATAGGTGTATTATCCAAAAAATATTTTAAAAAGCTGATATATTAACATTTCTATCAGTATCCAAACAATTATACCGCTTGGCTACTTCTCCTCTCTTATTCGGCTTCGCGTGCGTCGCATGTAGACTTCTGAAAGAATTCCTGAAGAAGCTCCTTCGCCTGGAGCTCACCACAACTTCGTGTGCCATCAAATGTGAGTTATGAGTTCTATATATCATCATCTTGGAATTTAAAAAAAAAAATTCATGAAGGGATTGTTGACGATTTTGAGTTTAAGATGATGCTCAACTTTGTTTTACTTCAGTTTATGCTCTCACTCGCACCTTTCTTGTGAGATCATTTTCTCTTCCTTTCATTTTTTTTATTCTGAGATGGGGTTTGGTAGTTTATTAATGGGTTTCTTGTGGATTTGGGGTTCTAGATTAGTTTTACTGTGAATGGAATTGCTAGGATTGTGGAAGATGGCTGCTTTTCTTCCATTCCTATCAATTTGGTCTCCTGACTATTCTTTTTTTTTTTATCGTGACCTTGGTTGGAAAGTTTCATGCATTATTTCTTTCTTCTTTTTCTTCTTTTCGTTGGTTTTCTCCTCTCATTTTCTCTCTTTGATTAGAAGAAGGGGTCCATTCTTTTCAGACATAAGCAAAACCATCAAAAACATATTCGAAAAAGTTCCAATTCGATTTGAATCAAATGAAATCCCAATCCCAGAATATCTCCTTTCAGCTTCCATCATCCAAAAAGAGAAAATGAGAGGCGAGAACCACTACAAGAAGAGGAAAAAAAAAAAGAAGAAATAAAGCATGGAGTTTTCCAACTAAGATCGTCTCAAATCAAAATAGACAAGAGATCAAACTGATAGGAAGAGAAGAAAAACAGCCATCTTCCATAATCCTAACAATTCTATTCACACCAAACCCATCTAAAACCCCAAATCCACAAGAAACCCATACACCAAATCCAACCTCAGAATAAAAATAGCAAACGGGCAAGAAAAAGAACTAACAAGAAAGGTGCGAGTGAGAGCATATATTGAAGTAAATCAAATCTGGGCATTATCAAAAAATCGAAATCGTCAACAATCCTTTCATAAAAAAATATATATTTTTATTCCAAGATGATGCCAGAACTCAGAACTCACAAGCTCCAAACAAAGAAGCTTCTTTAGGTGTTCTTTCAAAACTCTTCTTCAATTGAAGCACGATGAACAAAAAAGGTGAAGTAGCCAAACGGGATGTGAATAGCACAAGAAGTTGAATAAGAAAGTTGGGTGGAATTCAAAGAGGCGCCAATCAAAATGATAGTTTTATTATAAGGCACAACAATATTAGAATATTGAGGAAGCAGAAGAAATGACTAGAAAAAAAGCTTTTATTCCATTAGTAAATAGGTGCACAATTAGATTCTTTAAACATGTTAATATTCAGGTTCTTACACATATTTTAACTATCACATATATTCCGTACACTTTATAATAAAACGCTAAGTCTAATTCAATTCATTAAATATTTTTTACAAAACAACTAATTAGTAAAAATTATAATAAGCATAGTAATAACCAATAATTCCCAATGCTCCTAGCCTTGAGCTGACGATTCAACCGATTAATCGGCAAACCAGAGCCGGTTTTCAAAAATCAGTTTGGCTAGTGTATAATTAAATGAATTAAAATAATACATTTATTATTAAATATTATACTTAATAAATTAACTTAAATTTAATATATTTTAGTTTTTAATTGAGTATTAAAAATTTTTATTGATACGCCATGTAAAAATTATCTTGATCGGACGCGAATCTCGAGAGAAAAAGCTAGTTGGAAACTTTAAAATTTAATTTCGGGAGCATCCGAACTCCGATTTCAGCAAGCTTATATGAGCGTCTCGGAAATACGAATCCAACGACACCAAATTCGACCCAATCCGAGTCCAAATGGGTCCAAATCATGGATCCAAAGCGCTGTTGGAAGGTTCAAACCGCAGTTTGAGTTACCAAACGGACTCCGATTTTGACGATCTTATACTCGAATCGAAGGGCGCGACGAGACGAATCCAACGAGCCCAAGATCACAGAATTCTGACATCACTAAGGCCTTCAAATGTCCAATTAACGGTGCACGATCGTAGGATTCAATATCGGCCGTCCATTTGACCACTCCCTATTCGCCCCTAATCTCACACCTATTTACGGGCCATGCCACTCTAGAAAATCTATAAATAGAGCCCTCATTTCTCACAAGAGAGGATCCAAGCAAGAGAGAGAAGAAGAGAAAAGAAGGAAGGAGTTCCTCCTCGACAGCCGCCGGACCACCGCCGGACCACCGCAGAACCTCGCCGGACCACCGCAGGAACCTCGCCGGACCACCACA
>NW_021319934.1:409957-434125 GCF_001605985.2 Dendrobium catenatum | reverse complement strand
CAATTAATTATATATTTAATAATAGATATATTAAATTATATTAATTAATCTAATTATATTAATATTTAATTACTAATTATACAATTAAGTTAAATTAGATAATTAATTTATGCACTAATTATACAATTAATTATTAAATTAATTTACTTAATTATTAATAATTTAAATTATATTAATTAAGTTAATCAATAATAACTTTTAGAGGCTTCTATGGTTTTCCTTTCATCTTCTCTTTTCGTCGTTGCTCTTCGGCTTCGTTGCTTTGCAGATGTATAGATTGCACCCGTCGCTTCTGCGACTCCTTCGTGGTTGTTCGACTTTGCTCCTGCGATGACTTTCTAGTCATAATTAATAAAAAAGTAATAACATGTTAAATACAAATTATTCGTTAATTATTATTTACACTATTGATTATATATTTAATAATATATATTTTAAGTTATATTAATTAAGATAATTGTATTAATATTTAATTATTAATTATGCAAATAAGTTAAATTATATAATTAGTTATTTAATTGATTTATTTAATTATTAATAATTTAAATTATATTAATTAAGTTAATCAATAATACCTTAGAGGCGTAAGGGTTTTGCCTTTCATCTTCTCTTTTTCCTTGTTGTTCGGCTTCGTTGGTGTAGAGATTGCTCACGTCTGCTTCTTCGGCTCATTCGTGGCTGTTCGACTTCGCTCCTTTGACGACTTTCCCTTGCTGTCGGATCGGAAGTTACAACATTTTGGTCGGAAGCAAGAACGGGAGCTCGTTGGCTGTGAAGGTAACTTTCTCCCTTCGCGCGCTTTTTCGGATAAATCCCGTTAAATCCAGCTACCCCTCGGATTTACTAAATCCCGGATTTAAGCCGTAAATTCATAAATCTGGGATTTACCTATTCCCAGGATTTAATGCGCGCACAAAAACTGTTTGGCTGGATTTAGCGTAAATCTGATACCAAACAGCCCCTTAGTCCTTCGTTACTTTTATTGAATAGTTGAACAAACTTGCCCAAATTACATCGTCTCATCTACTCATCCTCCGGCTATCCACTCATTCTCTTACACCAAAAGGAACGAGCCGTCTGCTTTTCCATATCTGCTCATCTTGTCATTCGCTTGTCCTCATCCGCCTTCCATCATCCGCTCGCCCTCTTCTTTTTTTTATTAACTAGCAAATACATTAATATAGGATTGTTACAAAAGAAGACCCCACAGAGGGCCACATCACAAGCTTACAGAAAGAACATCAAAATCATAGAAAAGACCAATGTGATTAGGGGTCGAAAGATTCGTACTCAGACCAGCTTCAGGTTGCCTGGGCGGGGCCATCCACTGGTTGAACACAAAATCGATAGAGAAGGACCAACCAGGTTGCCAACCAACCCTGGCCATCCACGACGCTTGCAGCCTCGCTGCTTCCTCATTGTCCATAACAAAACTATTAGATCGGACAATCGACTGACCAGAAGGCAAACCAACGGTAGAACATCAACAACATCCTAAAATAACATAAAATGGCAAGTAAAACAAAACCATCGCAGAAACCAACAATCAGCAACCACGCCTGCCCCTCCTACGAGACCTACCACGAGAAGCAGCAGTGACCAGTGGTTTATCACACAACAAATTGAAAGAGTTACCAGGATCTCCTTCACAAATAGATTCCACAGAATCAAATTCAGAACTGTAATCATGCAGCCAGTCCAGGTGGACTAAGAGCAATGCCCGAATTATCCTTCACATTATATATTAATCGTTGTGGCTCTATAAATTTAACTGGGACATCCACAACATCATTATTCCCTAAGCGTACATTTTGAATGGGACTAGAGTTACCAGAAATTGCCACCTTACACACTTCCTCACCCAAATTATCCACGGCACCAGGCTTAATCGGGCTAACCAACTCCTTCGAATTTAAAGACAGAACAACCAAAATAGAAGGGACAGACCTCACGGACACCAAAGGAGCCTCACGAGGATGGCCCTCAATACTATGACATAACCGAGTGCAAGTCAAATTCATACCATAAGGAGTAAAAGGTTGAGCATCAGGGGATAAAATAGTAGCAAACTCAACACCATTAGCATCTCCAACCACCTCAGTTTCCACAGCAAATTCCACAGCTTCCAAACCGACCAAAATAGGGGAATCACAAATAGGCACAGTGCTCACCACCTTATTAAAGCAAGAAGTTGAAACAGGAGCACAAACAATACCACCTAAAATATTAATGTCATTATACGCAGCCAAATTGCCACTATCCGAACTCAACATCGCAGGAACTACAGTGTTGGCCTACTTCTTGCCCTAGGCTAAGTCAAGGATTTGACCTGGTCAGATTTGACTAGGCTAGACCCCTGGACCCATCAATGGGTCCAGGGAGTCAAGCCAGGTCTGCTGAGCCCAGACTCAGGTCCTGGGTCAACCTAGTTGACCAGGTCAACCAGGGTTGACCCAAATGTACCTAAACCTAACCACTCAATTTTAAATCCAATTTAGAGCTCCTCGAGCTCATTTCTTCACTCCACTGGACTCAGTGGGTCAGACCAAGCCCACTAGACCCATACTTGTGTCCCGGGTCAACCCAGTTGACCAAGTCAACACAGGTTGACTCAAATTGACCTAAAGAGCCCAAATCAATTTCTAGTGCATTCAAACCAATCCAAGGCTCAAACCCTCATGCTCTCTGACCTATTTGACTGGGTTGACTAGGTTAACCATTGACTTGGTCAACCCAAGTCTTAAATAGGTCAAAATGACCTATTTAATTTTAATTAAGTGCCCATTAATGAGGATTAAAGCCTCCCTTTGATTTTGAATTCAAACCACGACCTGATTAGCTTGGTTTCCCTCCCAAATAAGAGGTGATTCGATCCTAGCCGTCCACTCTAGGTCTAGGAGCCTTAAATAGCAAATTTTAGAAGGAATTAGGGACTTTAGCTTTTGAACTTTTTTCTCTAGAGCCTCTCAGCCCGAGATACTTGGTGTGAGAGCTCCTCTAGGTCCCCTCCCTTCCACAAGCCAAAATCCGTCAATCGAGGCCGCCGCCGGCGAGATCTACGACCAACCGAGGCTTAAGATCTTCCAAGTTGATTTCCCAACGATCCAGAACTCGTTTGATCGAGGATCAAAGAGGGAAAACGTACGAGGACAATCCACAAGCTCAACCATGACAAAGATTTAAAGATTGGACGGTAAAATCTCTCGAAATCACTTAGAATAGCTCATATATCTTCGGATTAAATAACCTTTCGTACAGTTCATATTAAGACTCGAAACAACACCCCCATGATTTCTATTCATTCATATATTATATCTTTAAATTTTCATTTAATTTCGTTGTGTGTATCACGAGAACAGGACGAAAAATGCTCTAGGGTTTTGGTCCGGCTGGGTGAGCGTCCAGGACTGTTGATCTCGCCAATCAACGGTCCAGATCGTCGGTTTCTGTGGTTTAGCTAGCCTCCATCCGCAGCTCCGCATGCCACACGGCAGCATCACGACCGTCCATCTCGGACGCGAGGGATCGGATGGTCTGCACGTCCGTCAGACGTGGATAAGTGACGAGCCACCGGCGCGTGATTGTGCAATCATGGCATAATGATTGGCAGCGGCGTCAATCATTGCCCATGATTGGCGCGCCATCTTCCCAAGACCACGGAGCAAATGGCATGCTGCCATGTGGCGCACCGACAGTCGCTGACGCCGATTTGACTTAAAATGAATTTTAAAATTGTTTTTGATCCTTTTTTTAAAATAATTACAGAAAATTCAATTTTGATCGGAAAAATGCATGCAATACCTCAAATTATTTGTATTTTTTCCCTCTTTAATGTAAAATTATTTTTATTTAAAAATTATAAATATTATTTTATTTATTCTAAAAATAGTAAAAATTACCTTTTTTATATTATTTTTATTATTATTTTATTCTTCTTATTATTAATGATTATTATTATTTTCATTATTATATTTATTTCATCTTGATGTTTTTAGTCTTATTATTAAGTTGATTATTATTATTATTATTATTATATTTGATTCTCGATGTTTGGATAGATTTCTTTTTTCATGCTATTATTTGAGTATTTTTTTAGTATTATTTAAATAATTATTGTAATAATTATTTTAAATTAAAAATTATTTTCAAGTTATTTTGAAACCTTGCATGAGTGGTTAATGGGTCTCCCATATATCTATTTATTATAAATTGATTTATTTTTAATTATTTATTTTTCCTAAAATCTCTTTAGTTTTAGGTAATTTTGAATCAATTTAAAATTACATATACTTTAAATCCTAATTTTGGGAGATCCACTATGCATGAAATTTTAAACATAGATTGTATGTGTGAAGAGAAATCATGGGGGAGTTGATTAGTGGATGGTTGAGTCCCAATCATTCACTAATTCCCTCATTAGGTGTATTTATTTTTCTTTTATCGTAGTTTGCATGCGTAGGATGCACCACCACTTAGTTTAGGCTCTCCTAGATCTAAGGACATGGTGTATTTATTGCTTTTGTGTGTTATCATGTATTTCTTACCTTGAGGGTTAGTTCAAAACACAGTTTGAACCTTTATAACGTAGTGACACCCTAAGGACAATAATTAAGGACCCGTCTAGCGATAGTTTCTAGAAGCTAGGTTAGATCACTGATTGATATGAAAACTTCAACATTTAAACTTAGAGACATCTTAAACCTCCCAGAATTTTCTAGAAATTTTTAGGGCTTGTTAGACCCCTTAATTAACCAACCATAACTAACATGTTAAATAGGGACTCGAGACATTCTAAAAATTACAGTAAATTTATTTTAGGTCAAAAATTACCTACCATAGCTTGATCTGTTTAGAATCTGATCCTTGACCTTAGATAAATAGGACTCCTTAGTTTAACTTTAGGTTGACCCCTAATTTAACCTTATATGAAAATTACTATTTTTCCCCTCATAAATCATTAAAAATTATTAAAATTCTAAATTTTCTCCAAACACTTGAAAACACTTTCTCAGGTCATTTCTGACCTTTGGGGATGATTCCAATCCATTTGGAGCTGATTTGGATCAAAACCATAAAATCAGCCTTTAATTAGATGATTTAAATAATTTCCTTAAATACCCCAAACTTTGGAAATTCATAACTAATTGTAGAAAATTCCAAATTAGGTAAACTAACTTGTATTAGACTCCTATTAGGGTCTAGTATTTATTAAAAATATTAAAATTTTAGAAACCAATCTAAATTAGAAAATCAACTTTTTGGTCATCCCCAGCCTATAATCTAGGGTCCGAAACTTAAAAAATTCATAACTTTGCCTAGGAGGCTCCAAATTCAATGTACTACATGTCTAACTACTCATATTAAAGTCTAGTATTTTCCTAAGGTGTTAGAAATTCCAAACCTAGCCTTTTTCCTATAGTGACCTTTTGGACCCCCTCAACCTAGTACCTAGGAGGACCCGAGACTTTCCAAAAATGGTTAATATAATTTAAACTTTAAATATCATTAGCCTAAGCTCATAAAACTGATCAACAAACTAAATTTATTAAAATGATCCTAATCTATTAAAATTTTAATTTTAATTAAAATTTTCTTTTCTAACCTTCAATGAACTACAACCTTAGACAACTTTAACTAACTACTCAAGTTAGGATATATCCCAACTACACAAGCCTTACACACACATAAAATTATTTGCTAGGGCACTACTTCTAGATTTTGGCTAGGATGGTATTTCCTTTTTTGTTGTGTGCTGGAGTTTTTAATGGGTTTCATTGCATGTTGTATGAAATTGTTGATGTGGTTTCTTACTTTTACTGCACTGTGGATGATGAGCATTAGATTTACCCTTAGGATAAGAATGCTATATATATATATATATATACTATTCTTTGTGCAGGTGGCCATGCTCATGTTATGCTAAAAAGGGGGGCACTGTAACGATTTCTGACATTATTTTGTGCAGGTGCTTACTCAGCTCCCCTAAATAAATGAGGGCTAAAAATCATTAATAATAAATGCTACAGGTGCTACAGGTGGACCTCCTAGCCCTCATAATTAAGAGCATGGCTTGGCACAGCTTCAATGGGTTGTTTTATTATATATAACTATTTATGATCATAACAGCTTGGGATTTTTATTAGGATAACCTTATAGGGACTTTAGAATTTACTGCTTTTCAATAATTAATATTTATTTGTAATATTGGTGAGAGTTGTGAAAATAACTCTGAGTGTGGATATTCTTATCCAGCTTGAATCCCAAAAGAAGAAGACGTCCTCATAGGGGAGAGTCTTCTTCCATTGGAGATATCGAGTTGGATGGCTTAAGATATCCAAAGTGAAAAGGCAATGCCACCCTACTAAGGGTGAATTGTCTTTTCGTTTGGATATTCAAGCCACGATGGATCCAAGGAGTCCAAGGAGGAGAATTTCAAGGAGTCCAAGAAGAAGAGATCCAAAGAAGACTGAAGAGTGGAAGTCTTGAAGACCTAATATCCCACTCAAAGTTGTTAGCATCTGTCATAGGCTTAGAAATCGGGGTTATTGGCAGTGATGCCCGACCAATTTATTTTATGCAGACCCTGGTTTATAATTAAAGGGCAATTTGACTATGGACATTTAGTTAATTTATTTAATAAATTTTTAAGTGTTTACCTGATTGCACATTAGAAATTACCTACATTTTCTAAGTTTCTTTCTTGCATGTCGAATTTGTTTTAGCCTGGATATTGTTAGGCTCTTTAAGGACTAAATTATTTTCTATTCATAACTAATTCCTAAAGTTTTAAGCTTAAATAACATAGAAACTTAACGAACCTAGGGAACTACCATAATCGTCTGGCGTTGAATGCATATTATTGCATCTTTCTATCCTTGTTATAAGACATCTCCCTGCCTGCGGGTAGAGTCCGGATAATATGGCCTATGAGGATGAAGAGCCGGACATAGAGAGACCCAATCTTTTCTAAAAATTATTTTTTATAAGCCTATTTTTAAAACTCCATAGCATTCATGAGCTGACGCTTCAACTAGCATGCATTGCATTAGTAACTAATTAATTAAAACTTAATTGCATTAGTTATGGGCATTCACCCTACATAAGTCCAGGATCAATTAGGAAACTCTTTAGATGTCGGTCCTACTTTTAATAACTGTACCAACCACCCATCTTCCATAATTGACTTGACAACATGGTTTTAAAGAGATTAGGTGGTTAGCTGGCTCCCCAATCCAGGCTGGGGTAAGTCCATATTTTGCATTGCATTAGTTAGGATACGGGTATTAGTGGGTATAGAACACTAAACCCAATCTAGATTTAGGGTTCGAGGCTACTACATCCGGCTTCGTAGTATGCTTAGAATAGTGGGTAGGTTTCTTCTTCAGGAACTACAAATCCCACTTATCTGCATCACATGATGATGCCACCTCCATCTTTTCTCTCACGCATGTGATTTTAGTTTTTCCAGTTTTTCCTTAGTATCATAGAGCCTCTGAATGCTGGTATGAACCCTGCAGGTTGACTGAGCCTCTTTGAGACATTTCTTCCCTTTTGAGCAGGACTTCTTAGTCTATACCCTCGTATCAATCCCACTTTGAGAAGGATAATGTATGATCCTTAATCGAGAGTCTTTTCAGGCTCCGTCTTGGGATATAATTAACCACGTGGGCTTACGCCGGTGGGAAACTCGGTTTCATATATACTAAACACCACTCGAGCTATTGTATCGGGCGTGAGAAACTCGTAACTAGGTCGTGTATATTACTACCCATTGGGGTGTATTGGCGAGAGCCTCTATCCTCAATAGTTAGTCGTATGCACAACCCAATCTACCCTTCCATCAACCTGTTCACATCGACTGTCAAGGCCTGCGATCGTTTTTTCCTACGGGATAGTGCGGTCGTATCCTGCACGTTCGTACCCCACGAGCGGTGCTCTTTCGGAGGTCCACATGTTTCTTGCGACCACGGTGGGACCAGTTTCTCTCTTCATCTTTGGATCATATATTATATTTTCTTGTGTGTACTCTGGGATTGGTACTCCTTAGATTAGGTTCTTCCCACTCTTAGTTATGGTCTTTCCTTAGTTAGGTTTCCTTCATTAGCTAGGGTTTCTCCCTACTCTACTTCTTTCCAGCCTTACAGGCTATTCCGCCCTTTATCTATTCCCATCAAATCCTTTACTTATTCATGATTTGTAACCTATCTCCTTGGTTTCCTTTCTTGGCAGCAGTGTCATGGCTCCTTTTGTTCCTTTTATGACTTTTAGCTTTGGCTCGGACTCGCGGGTGACTCTCCCTGAGTCCCTGCTCGCTTATCTTCTAGTGGGAGAAATTATTTTTGGTTCATTCACTAACTCGACCTTCGTCACCCTTGGCTGGTCGACCCTGACAGAGGCTGCTGCATTCTCTCCTCCTCAGAGGAGAGGACGCACAGCCATGTACCCTTTTGGATGATCAGCTGCTCGGTAGACAGCCTGAGCACATGCTAGTCCAATTCCTGTACTTACGCAGCCAGTGCTCACTGTGGCTAGGCGACCAGTACCAAGGCTACATCCTGTTCCACTTATTCGACCAGTGGTCAGGCGACCAATGCCTGCCACTCCTACTGCACAGGTTGCTCCGGCCCCTCAGCACCGGCAGCCTGTTTCTTTTTTCCCCTCATCCGTGAAGCGGTTAGGCGACCAGTGCCTACCGCTCCCATTGCACAGGTTCCTCCGGCCCCTTAGCGTCAACAGCCTGTTGCCGTTATTACTCCCGTCATTCCAGCACAAGTACCTTGCATTCGGGTTCCCCCTCTTACTTCCACTAGAAGGGGGGTGCCCAGATCGAGGTGCCTTCGCCCTCTTAAGGTAGGGTTTCTTCTTTCACTAGGCTCTCTCACCCTGAGACCACCAAGCAGGCCTCGATACTTCCAGTTGTCCCTGTTCCCATGGCCACCCAGGTAGTGGGTTTAGATGTTCCTTCCTCTTCCACCTCAGGTCTTGGGAGAAGGGCCCGGAGGAATGGGAATAGGAGAATTTATTTAGCTGTGTCCGAGACAGAGAGGCAGCAGATGATTGATGCTAGGGGTGTCAATTTCGGGTCACAGGTCGGGTTCAGGTCGAACCCGAAAATGACCCGGCACTATTCGGGTCAACCCGAAACCGACCCATTTTTACAAACGGGTTGATTTATCGGACCCGAACCCGACCTGCTTCGGGTTCGGGTCAACCCGACCCGACCCGCGGACACGACAAGGCCGGGATCAGCTTCAGCGCGGAAGCAGCATCCGGCGGCAGCGGGCAGCAATGTTTCTAGGTCGGGTCCGGGTCGGGTTTTCATGTCGTGTCAAATATTGACATCCCTAATTGATGCAATAGCTCACGATCAGCTAGTTTAGAGGATGGTGGCTCCTAGGCAGCGAAGACCGTGACCAGTCACAGTTCAACCTACCCTAGAGGTGATAGTACCTCCTGAGATAGAGGCGATCCAGGGAGGATGCTTCTCTCCACTAACACATAGTGGGGATGAGGAGGACATTGCCCGCATTGCAGAGGCTCTTCCTGTTACCACTACCTTACCCCAGGCTAGGGTCCCTAGGGACGCTGGTGTTCGAGCCCTCACTTAGAGGATTCAGAACATCGTCCGCCTAGCGTATGGTAGGGGGCCTGTCAGTCGAGAGGGGTTACTTTAATAGATCTCTAGGGCTACTTTCCAGTTGAGACATCAGACTGTGATGAGACTTTATAGTTGGTAGAGAGGATAGACGCCTTAGCGACCGGTAGATACAGTTCTATTGACCTCAATTTTTTGCTCGAGTGCATTCGATCGATGCGATTAGACCTCGTCGAGCCCAATTCGGACTCGAATCGATCCGAATTGATTTTAATTAGACTCAACCCTATTCAATCATGCCCGAATAATTTGTCTTGACCGTGATAAGTCTAATCTGATCTAAATTGATTTCAATTTGAGTTTAATTTGATCAATTGAGCCTAGCCTAATTTTAGACCTAACCAATTTGAGCCAAATTCGCATTCAAATCTTACTCAAATCAGCCCAAATTAATCCTAAATAAATTCCAATCTACTTTTGTCTTAATTTGAATCTTTTCCTAAATTTGGTAATTGCATCGATGGCTTTGATTTCCCCAAAAAATCCCAAGTCGACCGTTGTCGCAGTATTCAATCGCGTGAGCCCTCGAGTAAGTAGCGGGTTTGAAGGTAAGAAGCAGAACGTCGCAGCGCCATTATGAGCTTTTGGAGCAGAGTAAAGTGTCGAGAGACATTTTAAGAGGGCACGAAGCTCTCGGTTGATAAGGCGGATGGGCACCTTCTCTCTCACTCTCTCGTTTTTCTCTCTTGCTCGCAGACGCCTTATTCCCGTCAAAAGTCAGTCCGAAAATCCCAGGAGAGATCCGACCAAAATCTCCTCTCCCTCTCGGTTCTTATCCCATTCATGAGCCCTGACCGACGTCATCGCTGTCTCTCACTCTCGTTTGGAAGCAGTCTATACCGGAAGACCCCGAATATCTCCCGTTCACGCCCAAGCTCCCTACTCGGAAACCCATTCGGTCTCCAGGACCGAACCCCTTCGTTCTCCCGCTCTCGGCTTCACACGCTCGGACCATGCCCGACGCTGCATGGACCGAACCCAGCGCCTTGAACGACCCGAACTCCTCTTCTTTGCAGGACAATCGCAAGGGATTGTCGGTTTGAAAATGAGTTGGTGCCGTAAGAACCTTCCCCTTTTGCAATGTTCAGCTATATGCTTATATGCAAGGTAATCTCTTTCCTATTTATATTAGAAACGGTATTTCATTGAAGTATTGGTTTCAGTTTTTTTTTTTTGGAGCTCTCTGTTCTCTGGCATGTATCTGTTCCTTACCTGCTATTTCTCCTGGCTTATATTTCTTTATATTTCTGCTAAAGAATCTGATAAGTTGAGGTGAAGGCAAATTTCTGTTACAACTTTTTTATTTCAAGATATGTACAAGATCTATAAGGGAAGTAAGAGTAGAGCTTTTTACCTCTTTGTTTGATTGAAAAATATAAGTTTTGAAAAACTATTAATTTTCTTTGGGAATATTAAAATTTTGAATTTGAACACGTCATTATGAATAATATATCGCCTCAAGATACGAACATATCATTCTCTAATGGGTTCAAATTTCAAAATTTTAAACTTATCCGGATTATTGTAGTCAAACTCAAGGGGAAACATCATATGATCTCGAAAGATCAAAATGACGTTCAATCAATTTTTTTAACTATAATAATTCGGATAAGAGATTGTTAATTTAATAATCAAAATAATGATAATAAAATAATATATCTTCCCAAAGGGAGATGATATTACCTATTATCGATTATTTGAATATGACGATAATGATTGCCATTTTTTATTTGAATTGCCAAAGATAATTAATTAGAGGTTTTCAAAAGTTGATTTTAAAATTCTGGTATGGGTTTCAAAATCTCCTATGAGCACAAGCCTTTGTAGTTAATTACATCATAGGGAAACCAGAGTTTTCCTACGAATACTCTCGATTAAAATAGCGGTGTAAATTTTATTTAAGATTTTTAAGGCTTGATATCAAAGGAGAAAAAAGGTTGGAATTTGAAAAGGGATCGGTTCAAGTTTGAACAGTTATTTTTAGAGTCAAAGGAAGAAGAGGTAGGAGGCACTTGGGATTATGAAATAATTCAGAAAACACCCCAGCAAATCCTAAGTGTTGGGATTGAATTTGATTGAAAGATATTTAGATTTGAGTGGTCAATTTTATTAGAATATTGGGATTACACTCCCGGAGGTTGAGGTCTTATAGCCCGAGCTTGCCTCAGAACCTAAGTCTAAATTGGGCACTTAAAAGTGACCCGAGTCTAGTTAATGTAGTGCAAATCTGGTCTTACTCTGGCCTAGATTGGGGAGCCAGCTAAACCACCTAATCAATTTTAAAATATGAGTCCAGTCATTTATGTAGAGAGGTAGGGACGTTAATTAGATTAAGTTTGAGGAGTTAGGGCCGACATCTAGAGCAGATCCTAATTGGCCCCTTAGACTTATGTTGGGTTCGATGTCTAAATAAATGTAATTAAATATTATACTCTTTTAAATTTGTTACCAATGCAATGCATGCTAGTCGGCTCGATTAAATGCATGAATCAGTATGTAGCAGTTTAAAAATTTTGGCTTAAAAAATAGGTTTTTCCCTAAAAGTTTGCACAACATCCCCTTGACAGATCTGCACCCTCATAGGCCAGGTGGTCTATCAGAACTCGCAGGAGGGGAGGTCCCTAACAAGGTAGAGAAGATTCAGTATGATGCATGAAAAACCCTCGGCGAGTCCGAGCTTACTTCTTAGGACCGTTTAGAGTTTCTATCTTATCAAAAAAAAAAATTATTTAATTTAAGTAGAAAAATTTTTACAAACCCCTAAGAGCCTAAAGTCGAATTCCAGGCCAAATTAAATGCGGCATGAAAATAAAAAGACTCGAAAAGTAAGAGTTCTAATGCGCAATCAGTTAAATAAATCAATTAAATTAAATATATCAAATTAAATGTCCATATGGCAAGTGCCACTTATTATTACATCACAAAATTTGTAGAAAATTAAAGTGGTCGGGCACCACTGACAACAACCCGGATTTCTGATCCTAGCACTTAAATGATTTTGAGATTTGGGATTCTTCTCATCGCCCATTTCTTTGACTTATCGCGAACATCTTGATTCGTCGGTTCCGGATACCCAAATGGAAAGAAACTCCCCCTTGAACGGGGTGTTATCTTTCCCCTTTGAATTTTTGAAAAATATCCTAATTTGACTTCCAAATGGAAGAAGACCCTCCCCTTTAGGGATGTCTTCACCTCTTTGGAATTCAAATTAGATTAAGTATTCAAATCTCAAATCATTTCAAAGAATTTACAACCTTTATTGAATTGAATTTACATTGAACAAAATAAAGAAATCTAGAGTCGATCCTACAAGGTTATCCTAATAATCAGCAATTATATAATCAATCCCAAGCAGTTATAATTTGAAAATTGAAATGCAATTTTTTAGCCACACTTGGCCATGTTCTTTTTTTTAAAGGGGGTCTTAAGCACGGCAGGTACCTGTGCAAAGAGTATATATATTTGATTTTTATTGATTGCCCCCTTTAATTTTAATGCTCTATATGAGCATGACCACCTGCATAAGATTGAGTAAGTATAATTTTCCCCTAACCTAGGGGTAAATCTAATGCACACTCAATCACGGAGTGCAAGAAGTAAGTAAACAAATCAATTCTACACTAGCAAACATCATGCAGTAAAAAATCGAAAACCCGGCACACAACGGAAAAGTAAACACTGGCCTAGCCTAAAACTAGAGTTGGTTGTCCTAGAAAACCATCTAAAGTGTGTGAGATAGGTCGTGTGATTTTGATGTGTCCTAAATAGGATATTTGATTAAAGTTGCTTAAGGTTCTAATTGGTTGAAAGACTTAAGGAATATTTAATTAAAGTTTAAGTTTTAATGGCTTTGAATGAATTTTAAAATTAATTATTGATTATTTATTTGAAACCACCTTTGTTTCACACCGAGGCCGTGAAGTTTATTTCACCTACCTTGGGGCTAAGCAAATAACCTCGTAGGCTTGGGTTACCTAGTGGTACCTCGTATAATTAAGGGATTTATGTTGATTAAGACTTAAGAGTTAATGGATTTTAATTAAAAGTGTTTGATTGCTGGTTTTAGGAGTTGGTTAAATATTTCTGGACTTTTAGAGGTGATTTTGAGTTTTAAGAATTTTCTGGATTATTTTAATCGGTTAATTAATGAGTTAAAAGTTGCCTTTTTAATTAAGGATTCTTTTTAAAAAGTTAATATTTTATTAAAATATTAGGCCTTAATACAATCAGTTAGACTGTAAGTACACTGAAATCGAATTTTCCTACATTTTATTATGAGGGTTTGAAGTTTTAGTCTAATTTTGACTTAAGGTTGACCGATTTGTTGACTTTTTGAATTTGATAGATTTTTGGACATTTAATATTTTTAATAAATATTAGACATTATTATGAGTTTAATACAAGTGAGTTTGGTCAATTTGGATTTTCTTGAATTAGTTATGAATTTTTGAAATTTGATGTATTTCATGATTTTTTAAAAAGAGTTTAATTCGAGTGTTTTTGTGATTTTGCTCCAAATGAGTTCTCAACTCCTTGAAATCAGCTCCAAAGGTCAGGAATGACCTAAGTAGAGATTCCCAAGTGTTTGGAAAATTTTTGGAATTTTTAATTGTTATTAATTATTTAAATTAATTAAAGATTAAATTTTAATTAAAATTGAATTAGGATTTAATTTGCTATCAAATTGAGTTGGTTTTAATTTTTATTGATTAAGGGTTTAATTATGATCCGTTAGAGGTCTTGTTTGTAATTTTTGGGTTTAAATTTGATTTATTTGAATTTTTGAAAAGTTTAAGGCTTAATTAAGGGTTTAAGCTTAGGAAAATTGATTAAGGGTCTTAATGATTTTAAAAACCAGTGAAAATTTTTCTAGTTACTGTATATGTCTCTAAGTTCAAATGTTTGAAGTTTAAAGTCAAAAGAATGTGTATCCTAATTATTGCAATTTCTCTAAGTTTTCTACACATGTCCTTAATTATTGTCCTTACTGATGTCACTAGGTTTAAATCAATTATTCTCTCTAACCCTTGGACTAGCATACATAAATACACAATAACAATCAAACAAGTCTTTAAATCTAGGAGAGCCTAGGCTAGGTGATGTGTGCACAACCTAAGCATGCAAGGACTAATAATGATTAAGATAATAATTTTTTGATTAGTGAATGATCATAACATAATCACTCACTAATCATTCCCCAAAAATTTCTTATTCAAACATTCAATCTACATTTAAAATTTCAAGGGGGATCTCCCAAGATTTTTTGATGATTTAAATATATATATAGATATATATTTTTTTTAAACTAGAAAAATTCAAAATATTATCAAGAATAACGAATGGTTGGGAGATCCACTGATTTTGAAGTTGTTTGAAAATAAATTTTTACTTTTCAAAATACTTAATATAATATTTAATTAAATACAAATTAAATATTAAAGATAATTAAATAATTCAAATTATTCCCAAAATTTCCTCAAATAATTTTAGAAATATGTTCTGAAAGTTAAAAATGGACTAAAATGTTTTTCTTGGAATTTTTAAAAAAATTTTGATTTCTTTTAATTAAATAATAATGAAAATAATCAAATAATCAATATTTAAAATTACTCAAAATATATTAAATATTTTTAAGTGATTCTATTTTGAAATTAAAGGTCTTAAAAATCTAAGCAATTTGATATAAAATATGAAATTTTTTGAATTATATTTAGTATATTATGATTTTTTAAAGGTTCTGTGATTAAATATAATTAAAATAAAGCCTAGGTTCTGGATTTACACGTGGTGGCACGTGAATAAGCCAGGTGGAAGGCGGCGGTCAAGCGGGGCCCTCTACTTAACCAGCTCAGTGGCAGATACCCGCCGTTTGATCTTCCGAACGTTTGATCCGACGGCGAAGAACAAATCCTGCCGTTTGATCTCTGTTAAGCGAGATCAAACGACGATGGGCGGATCCTGGGGATTCAGATAGGCGGTCGAGATCACGTCGGATGGAGGAATTAAACACTAATCAGATTCACGGCTTGAAAAGGCGACAGAATAGCTAAATCTGAACCGTTGATCGCGCGATCAACGGTCCAGATGACATGCACCTGAAGCAGGTTACGTAAAACGCCCTAAGCTCAATGTTTTTGAGTTTTCTCTCAATCTACTGGATATTTTTGCTTAAAATTTTAAATAGAGATAGAGTAAATGAACATAAACAGTGGGGAATTAATTTTAGAACATAAAATGTAGTGAAAATAAATCTATTTAATCAAGTGTACCTAGATCTAGGGTTTGAGTTTTTCACCTCGATTTTGGACGGATTGAACCATTTATGGATTTGTTGCATTTGTAGACTGTCCATGCTCCATTTTGTATAAGAAACCCTGGCCTAAAATGCCTCCGATCGAGAGCTTCAAGCCTAGGACGGATTTGGCCCTTTGCTCACCGGAAAGCTCGCCAACGGCGGCTTTGACCGGTTGATTTCTAGTTGGGAGAGATTTAGGGACCTCTGGAGAGCTCAAACGAAATAAGCCTTTGAGTTAGAATGGCTGGGATAGAGAGAGAGTGGAGATGTTAGAATAGTCGTTCAAAATAGGGTATTGCCCTATTCAAATGTCCCCAAGCCAAATGGATGGCTGGGATTGACTGGCTGGACTCCCAAATGAATGCCAAGTGGCCTGGGTGTGGTTGGAAGGCTAGAGAATCAAGGACACAAGGACTAGTGAGGTGGAAAGGCATCCTATGTCCTTTTGAGTACATGGAAGGGTTTGAGGCCGTTGAATCTTAGATCAAGGGACGAGAATTGCTCTGAGAAGATTCCAGAAGAGGCTCAATCAGCAGGGATTAAATGGGATTTGAATTTAATAAGTTTGGTTAAGGGTTTCAATCATTTGGAAGCTCATTTGACCGTTTGTTGACTGGTTTGACCTGTCAACACATCCAATTAGCTGACATGGCATGCCATGAAACTAAGTGAGCTGATTGAATGATTTGATAAGGGATGGGTTAACTCTAACAGGTTATTTGACCATTTTAATCCATTCAAATACTTGTGTTGACTGGTTTGATCAGTCAACAAGGTCAACAGTGCTGAGGTGGAAGCCAAAGAAAATTGAGGAGTTGATTAAAATAACTTGAAAAGGGTTTGACATTTAAGAATTAAGGCTTTAATATTTTGGAAATGATTTAAGGTAGTTTGAACAAAGATTAATGGGTTGACTTGGTCAAAACGACTTGGATTTGAATTGCCAAGGTTTAAGTCATGATTGATCCATGAGTAGGAGTTGATTTTGGAGTTTGAAAGGATTTAGATTTGATATGGAGCTTGATTATATATGAAAGGGCTTAAGGGCTAATTTCGTCAAATTGAGTTGACTTGGTCAACTAGGTTGACTTGAGGCCAAGATTTATTTTGACAGGTTTGATTCGATATGTCGAGTTTGATGGAGGTAATCTCAAGGGTTAAAATGGTCAAAATGACCATTTAGGTTCTTAAAGGGTCTTTTAGGTCAACCTTAGTTGACTTGGTCAGCCAAGTTGACCTAGGGTCTGAAATTGGGTTCAACAGATTTGATTTATTATTTGAAACTTGCTGGAGGTGGTTCCATTTGATTTGAAGCTCATTTGATCCAAAATGACTATTCACACCCCTAAGGGATATTCTGGTCATTTTGACCTCATGTCCACTAGAGGCTGAAATAAGTCTGACAAAATACAGTTTATAGATCAACATGTCAGGGTTAAAGGTTTGGAAGTAATTGGAGGGTTTGAAGAACACTCTAAGGTCAAAATCCACTGGGTGACAGGCCTAGTGGCATAGACCGTAAATATTTAAAGGTTTTACAGCCTTTGGACTTTGATTTAGTTTCTAGGGTTAGAGACCTCAGAATGGGCTCCAATTTGGAGGGTTACCTCTAGAGACATGTCCCATCAGTATGCAACTGAAAGACTCTGAATCAAAAGTCATTTGACTAGGTTTTGAAGTGTTTGAAAATATCCCTGAAAAGGGTCTTTAGGATAGGGCCTTTAGACTTAGGATTTTATCCTGTATTTTTGGATTTGAGTTGGATATTGGGTTCGAATGCTTGAACTTGGGGTATCTAAATAATTTATGACTATTTGAGATAATCATAAATAATTAGACAAGATTAAGGTTTGATAGAGAGATGTATCAAAGTTTGAATCAGAAATTGAGTTGCCTAGGAATCTAGACATGATTGAATAAGTTTGAATTCAAGGTTGATTTGAAATGTGGATTGATCAGGAGTTTGAATTGGTTTAAATCCAATTTTATCCTAGAATCTAGAAGGATTCTAGGGGTTTATGGATCTGGAGTAGATCCTAAGGTCTAAAATCTAGAAGAAGTTTAAATCTAGATCCTAAGGCCTGGAGTTTGAAAGAATTCTAGAACCTAGAAGAGATCTTAAAGTCTAGATTCTAGAAGGATCCTAGGAACTAGAATAAGTCCTAAGGTATGTATTCTAGGAGAATCTTAGGTTCTAGATTGATCTAGAAGATTCCTAGGGTTAAGATAGGTCCTAGGGTCTGGAGTCTAGATTGATGTAGGGTCAGGATTGGTCTGGAGTCTGTGTGGGTCCCAAGTGACCTCATACAAAAATGAGGTCAACAAATGGACCCCCAATATGTGTAATAGAATAAAATTCTATTATACATATTGGCGTTGACTGACTTGAAAAGTTAAATCTGGAGTTTTGATTGAAAGGGAAGGAAAAAGTCTATCCCTGGGGAATCGAGGTTTGAATTGATACTAGGGTAGTGCCACGAAGGGCGTGCTCTACCACTAGTGAGTTGAATCCTAAGGGAAGGAAAATCTATCGTTGGGGAATCAGAGTTTGATCTGATGCTAGGGTAGTGCCATAGAGGGCGTACTTTACCACTAGCGAGTCAAATCCTAGGGAAAGAAAAGGTTCTAACCCTAAAGGAAAAGGAAGTTTAGGTGATCATATAGGCAGAAAAAATTCCTAACTATAGAGGATCAGATTTGAGTTTTGAATCTAAAGGAAAGGGAGCCTAACCTTAGAAGATTGAGTTTGGATTTAATTCTATGGAAGGAAAGACCTAACCCTAGAGAATTGAGCTTTGATGTTGGTTCTAAGGGAAGGGAAGACCTAAGCCTAGAGGATTGAGCTTTAAATTGGTTCTAAGGAAAGGGAAGACCTAACCCTAGAGGATTGAGTTTAGATTTGATTATAAGGGAAGAGGAGATCTAATCCAAGAAGATTGAATTTGAAATTAGTCCTAAGGGAAGGGAAGACCTAACCCTAAGGGATTGAACTTTAAATTGGTTCTAAGGAAAGGGAAGTCCTAACCCTAGAGGATTGAGTTTAGATTTGATTCTAAGGGAAGGGGAGACCTAACCCTAGAAGATTAAATTTGAAATTAGTCCTAAGGGAAGGGAAGACCTAACCCTAAGGGATTGAATTTGAAATTATTACTAGGGTAGTGCCACTGAGGGCGTACTCTACCACTAGTAGATCTGGTCCTAAGGAAGGGAAGAACC
Organism: Dendrobium catenatum; assembly: GCF_001605985.2. Lineage (NCBI taxonomy): Eukaryota > Viridiplantae > Streptophyta > Magnoliopsida > Asparagales > Orchidaceae > Dendrobium > Dendrobium catenatum. The sequence goes on along the minus strand of NW_021319934.1, from coordinate 414,959 downwards.
TAACCTTAAGCAGAAGAAGATTGAATGATCATATAGAAAGGAAGAAATCCTAACTACAGAGGATTGAATTTGAGTTTGATACCATAGTAGTGCCACGAGGGGCGTACTCTACCACTAGTAGATCTAATCCTAAGGGAAGGAGAAAACCTAACCTTAAGGAGAAGAAGATTAAATGATCGTATAGAAAGGAAGAAATCCTAGCTACAGAGGATTGAATTTGAGTTTGATACAAGGGTAGTGCCACGAGGGGCGTACTCTACCACTAGTAGATCTAATACTAAGGGAAGGAGGAAACCTAACCTTATGGAGAAGAAGATTAAATGATCGTATAGAAAGGAAGAAATCCTAACTACAAAGGATCGAATTTGAGTTTGATACTAGGGTAGTGCCACGAGGGGCATACTCTACCACTAGTAGATCTAATCCTAAGGGAAGGAGAAAACCTAACCTTAAGCAGAAGAAGATTGGAAGACCCTGTGGGAAAGAAGCATCGCTTCCCACAGAAGGTCGAGTTTGGAATTTGAAAACTATGATGGTGCCACAAAGGGCGTATTCCACCACTAGTGTATCTAGTCCTAAGGAAAGGAAGCTCTGGGACTCACACCTAACCTTAAGGAAAAAAAAGTTACTGAACTATAGTGGGGCCCAACAGGCTTAAATCCACCAATCGTCAGTCAAGATCCTAGGAATAGGAAGCACTGGGACTCACACCTAACCATAGAAGATTGAATTGGAATTTAAAACTAAAATGGTGCCACAGAGGGCGTGCTCCATCACTAGTGATTTTAATCCTTAGGAAAGGAAGCTCTGGGACTCACACCTAACCTTAAGGAAAAGAACACTAGAAGATCTCGTGGGAAGGAAGCATTGCTTCTCACAAAAGATCGAATCTAGATTTTGAATTTTGGATGGTGCCACAAATGGCGTACTCCTTCACTAAAGGGACTTGTGGAGAGGAAACTTGCTCTACACAAAGAACCGGGTCTAGATGATCGTATATGGAGGAAACTTGCTCCATATAAAGGATCGGGTCTTGAAGATCGTATATGGAGGAAACTTGCTCCATATAGACGATCAGGTCTAGATTAATCGTATCTAGAGAAAACTTGCTCTACACAGAGGATCGAGTCTGGATGATCGTATATGGACGAAACTTGCTCCATATAGAGGATCAGGTTTGAATGATCGTATATAGAGGAAATTTGCTTTACACAGAGAATCGAGTCTGGATGATCGTATATGGAGGAAACTTACTCCATATAGAGAATCGAGTCTAGATGATCGTATATGGAGGAAACTTGCTTCATATAGATGATCGGGTTTAGATTGATTGTATGTAGAGGAAACTTGCTCTACACAGAGGATCGAGCCTGGATGATCGTATATGGAGAAAATTTGCTCCATATAGAGGATCAGGTTTGAATAATCATATATGGAAGAAACTTGCTCCATATAGAGGACCAGGTTTGAATGATCGTATGAAGAGGAAACTTGCCCTACACAGAGAATTAAGTTTGAGGTTTGAAATTTGCGATTTGAATGATTTTTTGAATTTGAATTAATTTTATTTTGAATTTTGAATGTGTTTGAATTTGAAATTTGATTTTGAATTCGAATGTGAAAATGTTTGAGTTTGGAACTTGATTTGACAATTTTTTATTTAAAGGAATTTGAATCTGAGTTATGATTTGATTTTTAAATTTGAATGTTGAACTTGATTTTGAATACAAAGGGTTTTTTAATTTGAGTTAGAATTTTGAATCTGAAGATTTAATTTGATTGATTTTGATTTGTTTGAACTTGAAGAGTTTGAATTTGATTCTGGTTTTTGAATTTTGATTTTGAAAATATTGAATTTGATTCTTTTTTAGTTTGGTTGTGAATTTGAGAGGTTTTGAATTTGATTTTAAGTTTGACACTCATCTAGCATGGTACTTCCTGAAGAGCTGCCTCGAAGTTCAAAAATTTTGGACGGCATCCTTCAGGGTTGATCAATTAATGTTTAAAATTTTCTCAAAGCTCGTCTCTATGATAAGAGGATAGTCTTGTGTTGGTTCAAACTCCGCCACCGATCTCTCGGTAGGCTAAGATATGCATCCAAAGAACCTAGACCAAGTCTCCTACTTGGAAAGTTCTAAGTTGCGCTATCTTATCGCGAGCTTAACCCACTCAGCCTTTGTATGATTCTGAGTTATATTGAGCCTTAAAGATAAAGCTCTACAAGGCCTCGAGCTCCCCAAATTGGAGTCGAACACTCTGCTCAATCGTGGTTTGATTTTGAACTGCAATTCCCAGCATTACAAAATACTCCTCTATTGGTGGGGTTAATATAAAACTTAGTATAGAGTGTAATTTTGTTGAAAATGCCTTAAAGGAAAAGATGCCTCTATGCAAGGACTTATGTATATTTCTCAAGGACAGGATTTGAATCCCTTTCAAGAGTAGAAGATTCGTTCAATCTATTAAGAAATTTCCTCTAGCCATTTGGACCCTGTTGAAACGACTTGTGGGAACAAATTTGCAAGTGCAGTGGGTAGTAGAGTTGACTCCAACTAAACTTGAAAATGTTTAAGGATTTAGGTTTTGTCGATCCAGACCAAGTTTCGTAGAAACTAAACTGGGGTCTCCCTTAAATAGATTTTGAATTAAAATTAACTTCAAAGGGTTTAAGTTGAAAAGAGAAATTTGATCTTTTCAATTTTTTTGCACGATTTTCTTCTGTCTGATAGATAATTCATGCATGGTGAAGAATCTGGATTTAAGATTTTCAAAGTTAAGTACTTGAAGGTGATCGGGTATTTTGAGATTTAAGGATTTAAAGGAAGGAAGTCATCTTACTTTTCTTCTTTTTTTTAGTGACGCAATTTGCGTATCTTTTAGCTTTTGGAGCACTTCGTGTGTTTCTTAATTTTTGGAGCATTCGCTCATCTTTTGATTTCAATTGTTTTTGAGAAGGGGCTTCACTTTCTTTTAAATCTCGAAACAATTGCTCTCTTTTTTTAATGCTGGGATTATATCTCAAGTGTTAGAGAAGAAAAGTCATTCTCTTATACAAGGAAGAATAACCCTCAAAGCACACCCAATTTTTTTTTAAAAGAGTATTGGCTTGACTTTGAAAATCATTGAACAAATTCTAGAAATGCGAGAATCGCCTATTAAGATAGAAGATTGCTAGAAGATTGATAAGATTTTCATTTCTTAAGTCAACTTAAGTTTGATATTGATTTTAGTTTAACAATTAAATCACCCCATTGAAGCAGTGGCAGGGAGGGACATTCAAATATTTGATGGAATCAACTACAACTCTCACCTTCTTAAGATTTAAGATAGAGGTCAATTTTAAATAAAACGATGAATCAATTATCTTGAAAATTTGGATCTAGTACACTTGAGAAACTGGAAGCTTTCCTTATAGGTTGCAAGTCTAGGTGGCAAGACCTTTTTCAACGTGGAATTGGATTCCTACAATCTCTTTGGAGGGAGAGACTGTTATACGGTCTGCACTATCTCTAGTTGATGTGGCATCATTGTAATCAAAAGATTTATCGCGATAGGACCCCATTGAAAGTTAGATTTCAACGGTATCACTATCTGATACAAACTTAGATTATTTCCCCTCTACAATTACTACTAGATTGGTACTTAAGAGAGTGGCACTCCAAGTGGTTTCTACTCATCCTCCTCTGTAGATGATGTAGTGGGACACATATAGTAACGTGCCTTAACATCTTCTAGTAGAGTGGATGTATCATAACCCTCAGTTGGGGGCCTATGGCCTATTACTGGTGATTGCTCAATTATTTCTTGCTCGAGTCTTTCTGTGTAGTACTAAAGCAGGTGTATTGAAGATCGAACTCTTGTCTCTATAACCTCTCTCCTTTGTGCAAGGAGAGGGTACGTAGAAGGAGTTACAAACTCTTGATTGGCCTTGAAGTCGGCCCTCTCTAAGGCTTCCGACTCAGCAGTCTTTCTAGCCTTAAGATTCCTTTTTCTAGCTCTTCGAAGGTAATTCTTCATTTTGTTCCTACCAACGACGGGGGTGCTAGAACTTGACCCGATCTCAGTCTGAGATGGCAGCTCTTCTGTTGTTATTGACTTCTGGTTTTGATCCTCTTGAGTAGAGTGTACAGTGGGTACAGGTGCGACGACAACCTCCATCTTGGAGATGGGGGAGTCAACTCCTGACCCTAAATTAATCAACTAAAGGAGACTATCCTAGTATAGTGGCAGACAGATCAATCAGTGTTTCCTCATTAACTAAAATCTTAAGATTTTGAAATTCTATCTCATACTAAATTAAATTGCCATTTAGAATTTCTTCTACAGGCACATCTTTATTCAGTGAGAAGACGAGTTTCCCAGCCATTTGAGTGTTTGATTTCCTGGAATTAAAAGAAGTGATTTGAATTAGAGAATTGAAATTGAATTTGAATTTTAAGTTTGATTGATTTTATTCAAAATTTTATAACTCAATCGTATTCAGTTTACACTGAACACAGTGGTTCATAAAATTGACGAGTTGAAATTGACTCTTTCGCTACACAAACTGACATGGGGCAAAATGTCAAAATTCGGACTCGTATTTGAAATCAAAATTAAACTTAAGCTTGAGGTAGAAATCAAGTTTAAGCTTAAGGTTTAAATTTTATTCGAAATCAAAGTTTGATTCGAATTTTAACTTGAGGTTGTATTTGGATGGATCTCCTTTAAATTTTGAAACTCAAGACATTGAATTTCACTCAAATGTAGAGGTTTACAAAATTATAGGAGAATCCTAAGAAATTAGGCCTGACTCTTTCACCCCACCAAAGGATTTGAGGGTAAAATGTCAAAGCCTAGATTTGACAAGAGAAATTTGAAATTACATTGTATGTGTTCAACTACAACAGAATGTCATAGAAGACACATAACAACGACAGTTGAAATTGGTTTGAATGATTTTCCTATATTTTTTGAAACACAAAATGTTGAGTTTTATTTTCAACAAAATGGTTAACAAAAA
>NW_021319934.1:400105-409239 GCF_001605985.2 Dendrobium catenatum | reverse complement strand
AGATCTAATCCTAAGGGAAGGAGAAAACCTAACCTTACGGAGAAGAAGATTGGAAGACCCTATGGGAAAGAAGCATTGCTTCCCACAGAAGGTCGAGTTTGGAAATTGAAAACTAGGATGGTGCCACAAAGGGTGTATTCCGCCACTAGTGGATCTAGTCCTAAGGAAAGGAAGCTCTGGGACTCACACCCAACCTTAAGGAAAAGAAAGTGACTGAACTATAGTGGGGCCCAACAGGCTTAAATCCACCACTAATCAGTCAAGATCCTAGGAATAGGAAGCACAGAGACTCACACCTACTCCTAAAAGATCAGATTTGAATTTAAAAACTAGGATGGTTCCACGAGGGGCTTGCTCCATCACTAGTGGATGTAATCCTAAAGAAAAGAAGCTCTGGGACTCACACCTAACCTTAAAGAAAAGAAAAGTCTGAACTATGGTGGGGCCCGACAGGCTTAAATCCACCACTAGTTTGTCAAGATCTTAAGAGGTAGGAAGCACAGGGACTCATACCTAACCTTAAGGAAAAGAAAGTAGAAGATCTTGTGGGCAGGAAGCACTGGGACTCACACCTAACCATAGAAGATCGAATCGGAATTTAAAATGATAATGGTGCGACAGAGGGCATGCTCCATCACTAGTGATTCTAATCCTAAGGAAAGGAAGCTCTGGGACTCACACCTAACCTTAAGGAAAAGAAAACTAGAAGACCTCGTGGGAAGGAAGCATCGCTTCTCACAAAAGATTGAATCTAGTTTTTGAATTTTGGATGGTGCCACAAAGGGCGTACTCCATCACTAAAGGGACTTGTGGAGAGAAAACTTGCTCTACACAAAGAACCGGGTCTAGATGATCGTATATGGAGGAAATTTGCTCCATATAGAGGATCGGGTCTGGATGATCGTATATGGAGGAAACTTGCTCCATATAGACGATCAGGTCTAGATTAATCTTATGTAGAGGAAACTTGCTCTACATAGAGGATCGAGTCTGGATGATCGTATATGGACAAAAATTGCTCCATATAAAGGATCAGATTTGAATGATCATATATGGAAGAAACTTGCTCCATATAGAGGATCAGGTTTGAATGATCGTATGTAAATAAAACTTGCTTTACACAGAGGATCGAGTCTGGATGATTGTATATGGAGGAAACTTGTTCCATATAGAGGATCGAGTCTAGATGATTGTATATGGTGGAAACTTGCTTCATATAGATGATCAGGTCTAGATTGATCGTGTGTAGAGGAAACTTGCTCTACACAGAGAATCGAATCTGGATGATCATATAGGGAGAAAATTTACTCCATATAGAGGATCGGGTTTGAATAATCATATATGGAAGAAACTTGCTCCATATAGAGGATCAGGTTTGAATAATCATATGAAGAAGAAACTTGCTCTACACAGAGGATCGAGTTTGAGGTTTGAAATTTGCAATTTGAATGATTTTTTGAATTTGATTTGATTTTGAATTTTGAATGTGTTTGAATTTGAAATTTGATTTTGAATTCGAGTGTGAAAAATGTTTGAGTTTGGAACTTGATTTGACAATTTTTTATTTAAAGCAATTTGAATCTGAGTTATGATTTGATTTTGAAATCTGAATGTTGAACTTGATTTTGAATTCAAAGGGTTTTTTAATTTGAGTTTGAATTTTGAATCTGAAGATTTAATTTGATTGATTTTGATTTGTTTGAACTTGAAGAGTTTGAATTTGATTCTGGTTTTTGAATTTTAATTTTGAAAATAGTGAATTTGATTCTTTTTTAGTTTGGTTGTGAATTTGAGAGGTTTTGAATTTGATTTTAAATTTGACACTTATCTGGCATGGTACTTCCTGAAGAGCTGCCCCGATGTTCAAAAATTTTGGGTGGCATCCTTCAGGGTTGATCAATTAATGTTAAAAATTTTCTCAAAGCTCGTCTATACGACAAGAGATCAGTCTTGTGTTGGTTCAAACTTCTCCACCGATCTCTCGGTAGGCTAAGATATGCATCCAAAGAACCTAGACCAAGTCTCCTACTTGGAAAGTTCTAAGTTACGCTATATTATCGCGAACTTAACCAACTCAGCCTTTGTATGATTTTGAGTTATAATGAGCCTTAAAGACAAAGCTCTACAAGGCCTCGAGTTCCCCAAATTGGAGTCGAGCACTCTGCTCAGTCGTGGTTTAATTTTGAACTGCAATTCCCAGCATTACAAAATACTCCTCTATTGGTGGGGTTAATCTAAAACCCAGTATAGAGTGTAATTTTGTTGAAAATGCCTTAAAGGAAAAGATGCCTCTATGCAAGGACTTATGTATATTTCTCAAGGACAGGATTTGAATTCTTTTCAGGAGTAGAAGATTCGTTCAATCTATTAAGAAATTTCCTCTAGCCATTTGGACCCTGTCGAAACGACTTGTGGGAACAAATTTGCAAGTGCAGTGAGAAGTAAAGTTGACTCCAACTAAACTTTAAAAGGTTTAAGGATTTAGGTTTTGTCGACCCAGACCAAGTTTCGTAGAAACTAAACTGGGGTCTCCCTTAAATAGATTTTGAATTAAAATTAACTTCAAAGGGTTTAAGTTGAAGATAGAAATTTGATCTTTTCAATTTTCTTGCACGATTTTCTTCTATCTGATAGATAATTCATGCATGGTGAAGAATTTGGATTTAAGATTTTCAAAGTTAAGTACTTGAAGGTGATCAGGTATTTTAAGATTTAAGGATTTAAAGGAAGGAAGCCATCTTACTTTTCTTCTCTTTTTTTTAGTGACGCAGTTTGCGTATCTTTTTGCTTTTGGTGCACTTCGTGCATTTCTTAATTTTTGGAGCATTCATTCATCTTTTGATTTCAATTATTTTTTAGAAGAGGCTTCACTTTCTTTTAAATCTCAAAATGATTGCTCTCCTTTTTTAATGCTGGGATTATATCTCAAGTGTTAGAGAAGAAAAGTCATTCTCTTATACAAGAAAGAATAACCCTCAAAGCATACCCAATTTTTTTTTAAAAGAGTATTGGCTTGACTTTTGAAAATCATTGAACAGATTCTAGACATGCGAGAATCGCCTATTAAGATAAAAGATTGCTAGAAGATTGATAAGATTTTCATTTCTCAAGTCAACTTAAGTTTGATATTGATTTTAGTTCAACAATTAAATCACCCCACTGAAGCGGTGGGAGGGAGGGACATTCAAACATTTGATGGAATCAACTACAACTCTCTCCTTCTTAAGATTTAAGATAGAGGTCAATTTTTAATAAAAAGATTAATCAATTATCTTGAAAATTTGGATCTAGTACACTTGAGAAACTGGAAGCTTTCCTTATAGGTTACAAGTCTAGGTGGCAAGACCTTTGTCAATGTGGAATTGGATTCCTACAATCTCTTTGGAGGGAGAGACTGTTATACGGTCTGCACTATCTCTAGTTGATGTGGCATCATTGTAATCAAAAGATTTCAACGTGTCTCTATCTGATACAAACTTAGATTATTTTTCCTCTACAATTACTACTAGACTGGTACTTAAGAGAGTGGCACTCCAAGTGGTTTCTACTCCTCCTCCTTTGTAGATGATGTAGTGGGACACATATAGTAACGTGCCTTAACATCTTCTAGTAGAGTGGATGTATCATAACCCTCAGTTGGGGGCCTATGGCCTATTGCTGGAGATTGCTCAATTATTTCTTACTCGAGTCTTTCTGTGTAGTACTCAAGCAGGTGTATTGAAGATCGCACTCTTGTCTCTACAACCTCTCTCCTTTGTGCAAGGAGAGGGTACGTAGAAGGAGCTACGAACTCTTGATTGGCCTCGAAGTCGGCCCTCTCTAAGGCTTCCGACTCAACAGTCTTTCTAGCCTTAAGATTCCTTTTTCTGGCTCTTCAAAGGTAATTCTTCATTTTGTTCCTACCGACGACGGGGGTGCTAGAACTTGACCTGATCTCAGTCTGAGATGGCAGCTCTTCTGTTGTTATTGACTTCTGGTTTTGATCCTCTTGAGTAGAGTGTACAGTAGGTACAGGGGCGACGGAAACCTCCATCTTGGAGATGGGGGAGTCAACTCCTGACCCTAAATTAATCAACTAAAGGAGACTTTCCTAGTATAGTGTCAGACAGATCAAAAGTGTTTCCTCATTAATTGAAATTTTAAGATTTTGAAATTCTATCTCATATTGAATTAAATTACCATTAAGAATTTCTTTTACAGGCACATCTTTATTCAGTGAAAAGACGAGTTTCCCAGCCATTTGAGTGTTTGATTTCCTAGAATTAAAAGAAGTGATTTGAATTAGTGATTTGAAATTGAATTTGAATTTTAAGTTTGATTGATTTTATTCAAAATTTTATAACTCAATCATGTTGAGTTCACACTCAGCATGATGTTTCATAAAATTAACGAGTTGAATATTACTCTTTTGCTACCCCAATTGACATGGGGCGAAATGTCAAAATTCAGACTTGAATTTGAAAATCAAATTTAAGGTTGAATTTCATGTTGAAATCGAGCTTGAGTTTAAGGTTGAGATTGAATTTGGCTTGATATTGAATTTGAATTTTAATCTCGAGGTTAGAATTTGGATTTGAATTCAAGGTTGAAATTGTATTTTATTTCAAATTGAAGTTGAATTTGAGATTGAAATTGATTTTGAACTTAAGGTTGAACTCGAATGGATCTTCTTTAAAATTTGAAACTCAACATATTGAATCATGTTTAAATATGCAAGTTTACAAAAATTAAAAAGAAAATAACAGGAATTTGGCTTGACTCTTTGATCCCTCCAAGTAGCTTGGGGGATAAATGCCAGAACCTGGATTTGAATTTGAGATCAAATTTAAAGTTGAATATGGAGTTGAAATAAATTTTGAATTCAAGGTAGAAATTAAGTTTGGACTATAAGTTGAGAGTAAATGGATCTTCTTCAAATTTTAAGACTCAACACATTGAGTTTCACTCAAATATGTAGGTTCACAAAATTATTTGAAAATCCTACAATGTTAGGCTTGACTTTTTCACCCCAACCAGTGATTTGGGGGTAAAATGTCAAAGTCTAGATTTTGACTTTAAAATTAAAATTGAAGTTAAATTTAAGGTTGAAGTCAAACTTGAATTTAATGTTGAAATTAAATTTTGACTTAAGACTAAATTTGAATTTGAGGTTGGAACTGAATGGGTCTTTATCAGATTTTGAAACTCAACATATTGAAAAATGTTCAAATATGTAGGTTTACAAAATTAATCTGAAGATTCCAACATTTAGTCTTAACTCTTTCATCCCAACAAGTGGTTTATGGGTGAAATATCAAAGCTTAAAATTAACTGAAGAATTTTAGAATTGTGTTGCATGTGTTCAACTACAACAAATTGTTATAGAAGACACATAACGCTGGTGGATGAAGTTGATTTGAAAGATTTTGAAAGATATTTGAAAATTTGAAACTCCGGCAACTTCTCCCTTTATTTTTGAAACTCAATATATTGAACTCGCATTCAACAAAAAGGTTAACAAAAATTTGGAGGGGGAAGATTCTTAGAAGTCATCCTGACTCTTTCATTCCTTCAAATTATTTGAAAATGAAATGTCAAAATTTAACTTTACTAGGAGAATCAAATTTTGGAATTAAATACTTAAGAATGAATTCTAGCATTAATCACATATATCGAATCATAAGAATTACAATCTAATATGTAGTGATATGAAGTAGAAATCACTTAGAATTTGAAAGAATTTGATTTTTGCTAAATAATTAGACACTTTGGTTTTGAAGTTGAAGAACTTTCTATAAGTCATATAAGTTAGCACGCTATTTGATTAATCTAAGCATACAAGTTTCTAACATTTATAAAAAGACTTGAAAAGAGTTAGGCTTGACTCTTTTGCTCTACCAATCAAGTTGGAGGCAAAATGTCTAAGCCCGACCTAGAGGGAGGTTTCCTACACTCACCTCTCATTTGATATGTCTTAATTGAGTTAGCCACACTCACCCAAGGGAGAAATGGATAGAGGGACCAATGGAGAGAAAGGTAGTCAAAACTACCGATACAATAAAATTTATACCGCTATTAAAGATGCAGAGAAAGATTTTCCCAAGCGAAGTCGCCATTTTTGTTTGATTGAAAAATATAATTTTGGAAAGTAATAATTTTCTTTGGGAATATTAAAATTTTGAATTTTGAATTAGAACACGTCATTATGAAGAATATATCGCCTCAAGAGATGAACATATCATTCTCTAATGGGTTCAAATTTCAGAATTTTAAATTTATCCATATTATTATAGTCAAACTCAATGGGAAACATCATATGATATCGAACAATCAAAATGACCTTCGATCAATTTTTTAACTATAATAATTCGGATAAGAGATCGTTAATTTCATAATCAAAATAATGATAATAAAATAATATATCTTCTCAAAGGGAGATGATATTACATATTACCGATTATTTGAATATGACGATAACGATCGCCATTTTTTTTCTTTGAATTCCCAAAGATAATTAATAAGAGGTTTTGAAAAGTAGATTTTGAAAATCTGGTCTGGGTTTCTAAATCTCCTACAAGCGCAAGCCCTCGTAGTTAATTACATCGTAGGAAAACCGGAGTTTTCCTATGAATACTCTCGATTAAAATAGCGGTGTAAATTTTATTTAAGATTTTTCAAGGCTTGATATCAAAGGAGAAAAAGGGTTGGAATTTGAATAGGGATCGGTTCAAGTTTGAACAGTTATTTCTGGAGTCAAATGAAGAAGAGGTAGGAGGTACTTGGGATTTTGAAACAATTCAGAAAATGCCCCAGCCTATCCTAAGTGTTGGACTTGAATTTGATTGAAAGATATTTAAATTTGAGTGGTCAATTTTATTAGAATATTGGGATTAGACTCTCGGAGGTTGAGGTCTTATAGCCCGAGCTTGCCTCAGAACCTAAGTTTAAATTAGACACTTAAAAGTGACCCGAGCCTAGCTAATGTAGTGCAAATCTGGTCTTACCCCGGCCTGGATTGGGGAGCCAGCTAAACCACCTAATCGATTTTAAAATATGAGTCCATTCATTTATTTAGAGTGGTAGGGACGTTAATTAGATTAAGTTTGAGGAGTTGGGGCCGACATCTAGAGCAGATCCTAATTGGCCCCTTAAACTTATGTTGGGTTCGATGTCTAAATAAATGCATTTAAATATTAGACTCTTTTAAATTTGTTACTAATGCAATGCATGCTAGTCGACTCGATTAAATGCATGAATCAGTATGTAGCAGTTTAAAAATTTTGGCTTAGAAAATAGGTTTTTCCTTAAAAGATTGCACAACATCCCCTTGACAGATCTGCACCCTCATAGGCCAGGTGGTCTGCCAGAACTCACAGGCGGGGAGGTGCCTAAATAGGTAGAGAAGATTCAATATGATGCATGAAAAACCCTCGGCGAGTCCGAGCTTACTTCTTAGGACCGTTTAGAGTTTCTATCTAATCCTAAATTTTTTTATTTAATTTAAGTAGAAAAATTTTGACAAACCCCTAAGAGCTTAAAGTCGAATTCCATGCTAAATTAAATGCGGCATATAAATAAAAAGACTAGAAAAGCAAGAGTTCTAATGCGCAATCAATTAAATAAATCAATTAAATTAAATATATCAAATTGAATGTCCATATGGCAAGTGCCACTTATTATTACATCACAAAATTTGTAGAAAATTAAAGTGGCCGGGAACCACTGACAATAACCCAGATTTCTGATCCTAGCACTTAAATGATTTTGAGATTTGGGATTCTTCTCGTCGCCCATTTCTTCATCTTCTCGCGAACATCTTGATTCGTCGATTTCGGATACCCAAATGGAAAGAAACTCCCCCTTGAACGGGGTGTTATCTTTCCCCTTTGGATATTTGAAAAATATCCTAATTTGACTTCCAAATGGAAGAAGACCTTCCCCTTTAGGGATGTCTTCACCTCTTTGGAATTCAAATTGGATTAAGTATCCAAATCTCAAATCATTTCAAAGAATTTACAACCTTTATTGAATTGAATTTACATTGAATAAAATAAAAAATTCTAGACTCGATCCTGTAAGGTCATCCTAATAATCTGCAGTTATATAATCAATCCCAAGCAATTATAATTTGAAAATTGAAATGCAATTTTTTAGCCACACTTGGCCATACTCTTTTATTTAAAAGGGGTCTTAAGCGCGGCACGTACTTGTGCAAAGAGTATATATATTTAATTTTTATTGATTGCCCCCTTATGAGCATGACCACCTGCATAAGACTGAGCAAGTATAATTCTCCCTAACCTAGGGGTAAATCTAACGCACAATCAATCACATAGTGCAAGAAGTAAGTAAACAAATCAATTCTACACTAGCAAACAGCATGTAGAGAAAATTCGAAAACCCGACACACAGCAAAAAAGTAAACACCGGCCTATCCTAAAACTAGAGTTGGTTGTCCTAGCAAACCATCTAAAGTGTGTGAGATAGGTCGTGTGATTTTGATGTGTCCTAAATAGGAAATTTGATTGAAGTTGCTTAAGGTTCTGGTTAGTTGAAAGGCTTAAGAGATATTTAATTAAAGTTTAAGTTTTAATGTCTTTGAATGAATTTCAAAATTAATTATTGATTATTTATTGGAAACCACCTTTGTTTCACACCGAGGCCGTGAAGTTTATTTCACCTTCCTTGGGGCTAAGCAAATAGCCTCGTAGGCCTGGGTGGTTACCTAGTGGTACCCGATATAATTAAGTGATTTAAGTTGATTAAGACTTAAGAGTTAATGGATTTTGATTAAAAGTGTTTGATTGCTGGTTTTAAGAGTTGGTTAAATATTTCTGGAGTTTTAGAGGTGATTTTGAGTTTTAAGAATTTTTTGATTATTTTAATCGGTTAATTAAGGGGTTCAAAGTTGACTTTTTAATTAAGGATATTTTCTAGAAAGTTAATATTTTTTTTAAAATATTAGAGCTTAATACGATCAGTTAGACTATAATTTCACTAAATCCAGATTTTTATATATTTTATTATGAGGGTTTGAAGTTTTAGTCTAATTTTGACTAAAGGTTGCCGATTTGTTGACTTTTTGAATTTGATAGATTTCTGGACATTTAATATTTTTAATAAATATTAGACATTATTATGAGTTGAATGCAAGT